>NC_048233.1:3154807-3193856 GCF_002007445.2 Ailuropoda melanoleuca | reverse complement strand
TTAAATATGATGTCAGAAATAGCACCAGCACAGTGCTTGTTGAGTCCGATTCCAAAGGGACCCAGTTGCCCTTCTCCCTGCGCAAGCCTGGGCCCACCCCCTGGCTGTCGAACACCCACTGTGCAGAGCCTGTACTGCCAGCTGTTGAGAAAGCATAAGAAGTTACCAGCCTGCACTTGGGGAGCTTATGGTTTGACTGGGGAGATGTAGCCGGGCCCCGCCCAGTGGAACTGCAGTACGGATGCTGAGCCAAAGGCCAGGGTTTGGGGAGGGACACGGAGGAAGACACAGGAAGAGAGCTTCTGGGAGTATGTGTGCAAATGCAGGCTGGGTCGTTAGTTTAAGAAGAATGAATGAATGAATTTTAGGTCAACCTTTATTCCATGTGGGAGGCTGTTGTGACATCATCGGCTACTTCTTCTCCAGATCTCTGCCGATCCTTCCATGACAGGAACTCAAACTTGTTACCATGATCCACCAGGAAAGTACACTTTACATTGCCAGTACAACACACCCACTTACATATAGACATAACTGGAACAAAAATTTAACAGTACAATACTTACTGCAACTATGGGGGGTACTGTGACATTTTTCATTTTTTTAAAGATACTGTTTGCAACCCACTAAATAGATTTCATGGACCACTGATGAGATGTGATCTTCAATTAAAAAATACTGTCTGGTTCAATGATTCCACTTGAAGGTTTCTTTCAGTTCCATTCTGCTCTATCTTGTTAACTCCAGTTTTTGGTTGAGAAGACCAAAGCTCAGTGAGAGTAAGAATCTGTCCAAGGATATGTGCCTGATAAATGGCAAAGCCAAGAGTCAAATGCAGGTCTGTATGACTCTAAAGCCCATTCACTGAGTCATGTCCCTTTCTCTGGCACTTTGCCTGGAGGCTCTATCAGCCTGTCACTGGATCACTAATCAAGGATCATTAAATGTGGCCCATTTCTTTGTACCCCAGGATGTTTGGCCAAGGTGACAGATAAGCATGCCTTGTATTATCAAGTACTACTGGCCTAAAGCTGAGCAGGCAGCCCTTAGACAATGAGATTTTAAATTTATTTTTGAGGGAGGAAGGGGGCAGTGCAGAGGGAGAGAGAGAATCTTAAGCAGACTCCATGCTCAGTGTGGAGCCCTGTGTAGGGTTTGATCTCACGAACCTGAGATCATGACCTGAGCTGACATCAAGAGCCAGACAGTTAACTGACTGAGCCACCCAGGCGTCCCAGACAATGAGATTTTAACGCTCCCCTCCCCTCCCCCACCAATTGGCAGAGTTAGTTACGGAGAGAAGGTACAGTAAGATGAACTTGTTGCACAGTAGCTAAAGATAACAAGACAAAGCCATGTCTCCGCTGCCCACAGCACTGCCCTCACATCCCTCCCCCTCTCCTTTGGACCTCCTTAGTCAGAAACTGGGGGAGTCTCCTATGCCACCCCAGGGAAAGAAGGAAGGCTGAAGAAAGACAATTAAAGAAGATGAGCTGGGGAAAGAAGGGAGCTGAGGAAGCCCAGGAGTACAGACCGAGAAGGATTTCCAGAGAAGGCTGTTGTTACCACAGGCCTCTAGTATCTTTGAAATCCAAAAGCTGCCAGAAGGCAATAGGTTTTATGGGAAGAAGGAGGCAATTAAAGGCTGTGCCCAGCCACAGTTGTAAAATCATTGGCAGCGGTAGGGGGGAGAGGAGTAGGCTTTGGGTGTCCCGCTGAGATAAGGGAGAAGCTAGTTGAGACTGCTCACAGAACTGGGCAGAACTAGTGTCCTGCCAAGCGGGTCTCTTCCCCTCTTTGTGCCAAGTGGTGGGTCATTGATAGACTTATTGTATTTGCTGACATGTGCATATGACATATGACATATGCAGAGGCTGACACATGCACAAGCGTGGACTACATCACACAGACCACTATTCAGTTTGGTTTGCTTTTGAAATCTCTTTTATTTCACGTTGGAAACTAATAAGCAGACCTGGTTTGAATTGATCTTTGCACTTTTTCCCTCCGTGGACCTCATAGCACAAATTATATATGTAATGGGTTTGTGTGTGTGTGTGTAGGTGTGTGTGCGGGCGGGCACACGGGCATTTTTTGATGCTTATAACATCCTGGAAAGGGCAACCGTTATTATTTTATGACATGAAGCCAGAACAGAAAAGGGGCCACTGCTCACCAAAGATGGCAGCATGGGTGAGTGCAGAACCAGGATGAAAGTGTGGGTCTGACTTACAGATCCAAAGTCCTGTCTGCCTTGAATGCCACAGTTAGTACATTCGCCTCAGGGAGAGCCTAGGCTGGGCTCCTATAAAAATTTACTACTTTCAAGAAGCCAAAGAATAACTCCATTCAATACCGATCACTCCATTATTCTGCACTATATTCTGCATTATTCGGTACCGTTTACTTACTAATGTACTGTCTACCTATTAGTTTGTACTATATTAAGTTATATTTGCTGGTGCTTTTGTAAAAATCTGTTTTTTCTCTTCATATTAGTCTAGTGTTCTCAAATTTGAGGATATAAAAGCTCTTTAAAGTTAGGATAAATTCCTAAACCTTCTATTTCTTTCTTTACCCTCTGCCCTCAAACCCCACACCCCTCCCGCCATGTGCATATACATATCCCTCTGGTCTTGTGAAGACTTCATCATAGGATTTAACAGATAGTCTATGCTATGTAACCAGGGAATTAACTAGTTACTTGGTAGCTGTGCTTTGAGACAACCTGGGGTTTGGGTGTCATCCTAGAATAAATTATCATTAGGTGAAAGAATAAAGAGAGCTACAGGTGACCACCATGCTGACTTTACCCGGAGAAATGGCAACAGCAACAGTGGCTCTCACAACAGCCTTCTTCCCTGTTGATTCCCACTGCAGTCTCCAACCTTGGACTCCCAAGAGCCCAGCCAGGGAAAGGAGGGTCCTATCTACACTGCCCTCTCCATCCCATCCTTCTTGGTTTGGAGAGTTGCTTCGGATAAACCCCAAATTAAGACTTGGCTCTTGCTGAAATTTGACTGAGGGAGAAATTTGCCCCTATCCTTAGGTTTGACTTTTGTGATTCCTGGCCTTTCTCATGCTTTCCCGTCCCATTTTCAGAATGTTTGCAATGGATGAGATATTGTCTCCCTGGCACACTTTGCTGTCATGGGGGATGGTGTCCTGAAGACCCTCGTTTCACATTACCAGGTCTACGATTGCTATCTTCAGAGAGATAGGGGTCTGAATAGGTCTGCCTCTCAAATTGTCCTGCATCTGGAGTTGATAGGAGTTGGGGGAGGTGAATGGGGAACTGGAAACAAAGCTCTGTGGAACCCGCCAAGGTTTTTCAACCCTCTCCCATGAAGAGCCCTAGATCAGTGACAAGTGGGAGCATTGCCATTTGCAACTCCATCCATCTTTTTTTGTCTTCCTTCATTTGCATAGATTCGAGCCAGTTAAGCATCAGCCAATAGTCTTCTTAAAAATCAGCCTGTAACCCAATTTGTCTCCCCCATTTTTTTTTTAACTTCTAAAACTACAGTGTACCTGTAGATATATCCCTGAAAAATTCTATGTGGTTCAGATTTTTTTAGGGGCTGAAATACTTTGAAATGCATTAGGGGGCTTTGTTATTTAAAGGAAACTTTGATGGATCTGCTAACAACACCAGGCTTTTCTTTGTGTGTATTTATCATCAAATCACAGAGGGTAACATTTGGAATGCCCCTAAAAGTCATCGTTTTATAGGTGAGAAAACTGAGGGTCTGTCTGAGAGGGTCACTGGGATCACAAATCTAGCAGGAGAACAAGGACCAAAAACTGGCCTCCTGACACCTAGGCCCATGCTCTTCCTATCACAGGAACAACAGAATATGGCAAAATGTTCCAGTTCTGATTCTCCTATATTTTCATTCCTATCTCTACTACTTAAATACATTTATAAAAAAATTACAAGTGTATAATGTAAACAGTGTCTTCCTAGGGGTAAGAACCATAAAAAGTTTAATATGCCTTCCTGAGTTTCCTTTATGCCTGTATGATACATGTACACATATAAACCTATTTGTAGATATAAATACATTTTTAAAAAAGAGTTTTTGTTTATTTATGTTTGGAGAGAGAGAGCATGAGCTGGGGGAGAAGAGAGAGAGGAATAAGCAGACTCCACACTGAGTGCAGAGCCCAACTTGGGGCTCGATCCCATGACCCTGAGATCATGACCTGAGCCGAAATCAAGAGTCGGACACTTAATCAACTGAGCCACCCAGGCTCCCTGACATAAGTACATTTTTAAATAAAACTTTTATTTTAGGGGCGCCTGGGTGGCACAGCAGTTAATCGTCTGCCTTCAGCTCAGGGCGTGATCCCGGCGTTATGGGATCGAGCCCCACATCAGGCTCCTCTGCTATGAGCCTGCTTCTTCCTCTCCCACTCCCCCTACTTGTGTTCCCTCTCTCGCTGGCTGTCTCTATCTCTGTCGAATAAATAAATAAAATCTTAAAAAAAAAAACTTTTATTTTAGAATAGTTTTATATTCACAAAAAATTGCAAAGTTAGTACAAGGAGTTCTTTTTTTTTTTTTTTTTTTAGGCTCCACACCCAATGTGGGGTTTGAAGTCCAACGTGGGGCTGGACCTCACCACCACTGAGATCAGTCTTGCCACTCCACTGACTGAGCCAGCTCCTAGGGAGTTCTTATTTACCTTACACCCAGTTTCCTCTGTTATTAATGTCTTAACATTAGTATGGTACATTTGTTATCATTAATAAACTAATATTGATTCATTGTTATTAATTAGGGTACATACTTTATTCTTACTCCCTTTCAAATGTCCTTTTTCTGTTCAGGATCCCATTCACATCATCGCATTATATTCATTTATGTCTCCTTAGGCTCTTCTTGGCTGTGACAGTTTAAAAAAAAAACAACTTTTTTTAGATCATTTCACTTTTGTAACATTGTATGGCAACATTTTTTCACATAACCATATGTTTTGAACATGTTTCAGGGTTAGTGAGTGAGGCTTTGCCCACCCTTAAAATCGCCATGGCATGGCTCTACCACATCATTTTACACTGCCCTTGGCAGAGAGCACCTGTCTGACTGTCCCTGAGCCTAGGTGCTGTCTCATAAAGTAGACTCTTCCTGCTGTCTCAGAGTTCGGACACTCTCAGAGGCGGAGAACTCGGGTGGGAATGGACTGACAGAGCTCAGAGAAAAGGAACCAAGTGGCCTGTGGTCCTGCTGGGACCCTGCCCCTCTGCACCCCACGTGTGCCTCTGCAGGTGTGAGAGTTGACGCTTCTGGTTGAAGCCCTTTCCCGTGAAGGGCTTGTTCTGGGAGGCCCTGCAAAACACAAGAATTTGGTTAACAGTATGAACCAACAGTGGGGCAACTATCCTGGCAGGCAGAACATTCCCTGTCACTGGCTATTTCTAGCAGTGGCTTGGTGGCCACCTGTCAGGAGTGCTTGAGTAGAAGGTTAGTATAAACCTGTGAGGGAAATTTCTGATGACTATCAATTATAACTAGAAAAGATCTAAAAACTCCTGTAGCCTGAGGTCCCGTAGCCAGTGGGGGCAGAACGTCTTCTCTCCCTCCCCTGCGGCACAGGCTGGACCTCCCATTAGTATGAGCTGATGAAGACAAAGCTTACACATCCTTCGCAGATGGTTTCTGTCACCTCAGAAGGGCTAGGACATATTTTGAAACAACTATTTGATTTTAACCTTTCACCTGTTTCACTGAGGTTTGGTTTTCTGCGGAGGTCCCTAGGAACAGCGTAGCCTCTGATCTGCCTCACACCTTCCCACTTAAACATTCACCACCATCCAGGCCCCCTGTTCTCTGCCTCTGACCCTTCGTTTCCGACAGAGCTCCAGGGCTGTCTTACAAATGCACTCCCAGGACTGGCGTCCTCCGGCTTAAGCCACAGGAAGGGAAGCCCTAGACAGCCCTCTTTGTCTCATTCCACAGAGCCCCCCAGCAGGCTTCCCACACTGCAAAATAGAATCAGCCCTTTCTCAAGAAAGAGCCTGGGAGCCAGAGTCCTTTTCTGCCATGCAGCCTAGGGAGGCGTTCGGACAGGACCGCGCGTGACCCCAGCTAGGCAAGGCACCAGGCTCGAATGCCTTGTGAGGGAGTTGCTCCAGTTAGGAAAGGTGTAGACACAACACACTCAGCTGGTTTTTCTCACCCAACACAGAATCTCTGCCAGGTCTCAGCAGGTATTTGAGACACACTTCTATGATACTGCTTTCCCCATATCTGCCTGCTCTCCAACACTTCAGGGATGGTGGACAACTTGTCCTGGGGCAGATGGTATAGGTCCAGGACACCTGCACCTACAGACCTTCCGTTGTCCCTTTTCTCCCCCTCCTTTATGGAACTTGGACCCCGTTTAGGAGTGGGTGGATGGGCTTGTTGAGCAAAAGGGCTGATGGCCAACAAGTACTTTGCAAGTGTAATTGCTTAATAAGTGAGTATTAGGAACGCCTGGGTGGCTCAGTTGGTTAAGGTTAAGGCTCCACCTCTTTGATTTCAGCTCAGGTCATGATATCAGGGTTGTGAGATTGAGCCCTGTGCGGCTTGTGGGGCTCTGTGCTGGGCATGGAGCCAGTTTAGGATTCTCTCTCTCTCTCTCCCTCTCTCCTGTTGCCCCTCCCCCACTCCTTCGCCCTCCCGCCCTTCTCTCAGTAATAATAATAGTAATAATAATAATAATAAGTGAGCATTAGAAGGTGGCCTGGGGTCACTGTTTCAGGAGACTCATCTGCACTGAGAGGACTGGAGAGAGGGAGGGTTCCAGGGCGGGAGAAACTCAGGAAGCAACACTGAGTGGGGGAGGGGGAGGCTTCCTGGGGGATTTGGATGATACTGAAACCCGGATATGGGATAGGAGAAAAAATAGCAACTTTGCTCTCCGGAGGGAGTCTTCACTCTCTCAAATGCTGATTTCATCGACCCAAATCAGGTCTCTGCTCCTGTTTGCTGGGACCTATTTTAAGAGAGTCTTATAAATACACAAAGGCGGAAATGCCTGGGGGGGGGTGGCAAGAGGATGTGGTTCTACTCCAGGACCGAATCTGACTCAAATCACACCTCTCTCCTGGATTCCAGGCTGTCAGGAGGGATGCCTCCGGGGTGGTGTTTGGAAGGAGGTGTGAGAGCAGAGCTGGTTCTAACGGTGGCCTAGAGATGCTCCTGACAGGCTTGATAATGTGTGTCCGGGGCCTGAGGCTGCAGGGGCAGAGAAGTGTGCTGTGGGTGGGGTAGTGGGAGCAGGGAGGGGAGGACACCGGGAAACCTTTTCTCCACGCTCCTGGAGAGCCTCTGTGCTTTATTTCGTCCCTTGCTGCATGATATCAAAATTAGTACTTATGTGTTAGTCCTCTCTTATCCTACTGGACCACTGAGTCTTCCCTGAAGATGGAGACCTTGTTCAACAGACCTCTGTTCACCCAGGACCTAGAGAATTTAGTCTGCGTTTGTGGAAGTGCAAATTCACCAATCTTAGAGCCTGGAGAAATAATCTAGAGACTGATTCTTATTTTTCACCTATGTCCAGATTACTTCGGGAGTTAGCTGCCTGGCATCTCCAAGGCATTCAGCTCCAGTGAGTTTTGGCAGGGACAGAGCACCCAAAGTGCGATACCACTGTTTGAGGCTAGGATGTGGCAGCAAAGGGCAGGCAGGAGGGCTCCAGATACCCTCCTGGCAGTCTTGCACATGACAAGTCTTTGAAGAACCAGGAGCCCTGCAAACATTTGCCCAGGTGCTGAGCTGATTGCCTGCTGGCCTGGTAAGCAATGAAATAAAGAAGACTATTGTATCCACTCTTTGAGGGGTTGGTGTGGCCTTCTTTGCGGGTGAGAGCTTAGTAGGTGGGGGTAGCAACAACCCCTTAGCCTCAGGTTTCTTCCAGCAGTCTCAGAAATGACTTGGGCAGGGGCGCCTGGGTGGCACAGCAGTTAAGCGTCTGCCTTCGGCTCAGGGCGTGATCCCTGCGTTATAGGATTGAGCCCCACATCAGGCTCCTCCGCTATGAGCCTGCTTCTTCCTCTCCCACTCCCCCTGCTTGTGTTCCCTCTCTCGCTGGCTGTCTCTATCTCTGTAGAATAAATAAATAAAATCTTAAAAAAAAATGACTTGGGCAGGTGGGCAGGGGGTAGGAGAGCGAAGCAGCCCTTTCAAGTGTAAGTCAGACTCTTTTGTGAGCTGTTTATCCCGCCTCAGGCCCAAGGGTGCAATGTGAGTCATTTAATCTAATTGGTTTAATAAGTAAACGATCTGGGTACAAAGAGGAGGGGGTTGGGTCTGTGAGGGAGGGGCAGTGCACAAACCCGACCTAGGCAGCTTTGAAAAGAAACCGTGTTGCCTGCTCTCTAGGGATCAAGATAGGGGGGGGAGAATAGAGAGACCCAAATGTTGAGGTGGAAAGTGAAGTAAAGGCCATGGGTGCGTTATTTGTTCATTAAAGTATAAAACTCAGTGGTTTTAGTATATTCACAAGTTTGTACAACCATCATCACCCTCTAATTCTAGAACACTCTTATTCCCAAAAGGAACCCGGTACCCATTTAACAGTCACTGCCTGTTTCCCTCACACCCCCCACCCCCTCACTGGCAACCTCTATTCTGCTTTCTGTCTCTCTGGATTTGCCTATTGTGAACATTTCATATAAATGGGATCACACAATATGTGATAGGTTGTGTCTGGCTTCTTTTACTTAGCACAATGCTTTCGCCGCTCACCCTGGTATCGGTAGTTCAGTTTTTTAAATTGCTGAATAATATTCCATAGTATGAGTATACTACATTTTGTTTATCCATTTGTCAACTGATGGATAGCTGGGTTGTTTCCACTTTGGGGCTCTAATAAATAATGCTGCTATGATGTTTTGATTCTCTTGGGTATGTACCAAGGTGTAGAAATATGGTAACTCTATACTGAATGTTTTGAGGACCTGCCAGACCGATTTCCAAAGAGGTCACACTATTCTACATTCCCAGCAGCACTATATGAAGGTCCCAATTTCTTCCACACCCTTGCCACCCTCACCACTCTGTCTTGTTGATGATAGCTAGCCTCTTGGGCAGGGAGTGCCTCTGTACTGGTTTTGAAATAATTTCTACCTTCTCTGGTCAATGCAGGAAGGTCAACGTTGTCATCCCCATTTCTTTCATAGATCAGCTGTTCCAGGTGGGAAAAAATGTGCTCCAGGTCACAGAGGTGATTGTATGACATAAACAGCAACATTTTACATCCGTTGAAGAGATGTCCGTGATATATTGTTGAGGGGAAAAAAGCCAGTTGCAGGATAGGATGTATAGTATAAGCCCACCTATGTTTTAAAAATGTACACTCCCATCAGATTGGCAAAAATTTTTAAGATTAATATGTGGTGCTGATGAAATTGCCTGGAAACTTGTAAATAACGCTGGTGACAATGTGAATTGTTTTCAGACCTTTTTAGAAAGTAATACTCAGGGGCCCCTGGATGGCTCAGTTGGTTAAGCATCTGACTCTTGATTTCAGCTCAGGTCACAATCTTAGTGTGGTGAGATCAAGCCCCGTGTCTCAATCTCTGCTTGAGATTCTCTCTCTCTCTCCCTCTGCCCCCCCCCCGCTTGTGTTCTCTCTCTCTCTCAAATAAATAAAATCTTTAAAAAAAGTAATATTCAATTACAGACATTTTAAAATTACACTTTACCTCACAATCTCACTTTTGGAACTTGATCTGTAGAAACCATAGCAGCCATATATGCTTGAAGCATTGTTTGGAAACGATTGGATGTCTATGAGTGGGAAACTAGTTTGCTAAATTGTGCTAAAGTCATACTATGGAGTATTTTTGTAGCTATTTTTTAAAAAATGAATTATGGTTTGACCCAGAGAAATGTCTGTGATTGCGAGTGAGAAAAGCAGAGTAATATGTATGCAATATGAACCTATTTTCTAAAACAAAAGAAACTAATAAATTCTATTAGTATGTGAGAAAGTAGAAAGGTATGGACGTTTACTTAACTATTAACATTAGTTACGGTGGGGAGGGATAGAAGAGATGAGATACTTCTTGAAAAATATGTCTCTAGAGTTCACTTCTTGTGGTGAACACTTGGAATTTTTAGGAAACAAGGAACTATGCAATAGAAAGAATTTGTAATCAAAGCAGAATAATGGATGAGAACAGACACTGGAAACAGAGACCTTGGGTTCTGATCCAGGCTCTGTCCCTTATCAGCTGTGTGACCTTGGGAAGTTACTTAACCTCTGAATTTTAATTTCCTCATCTGTAAAAGGGAAAAAAAATAATAGTACCTCTCTTAAAGGGGTTTTATGAGAGTTAAGTGAGACAATATTTGTAAAACGCTTAGCACACTGCCTGGCACATAGTGAATGCTGAATATATTAACTATTAGTATTATCTCCAGTATTTATTGATCACTTACTATATGTTACTCTCATTTGATTTTCATAATAACCCCAATAAGGTAAATCCTACTAATATCAGTATTTTACAGAAGGAAACCAAAGTTTAGAGGTTAAGATTACATAGCTGGGTACCATCAAGTCTGCCTGTAGAGTTCTTGCTTTTAACCTTCGTGTGAAAGTATATGGACACTATTAACAGTGACATCACTCATTCTCTAAGTGTCTGCTCTGTGTTAGGCATAATGAATTAAATACATGTAGGGAGAAGATAGATTTTATACATAGACAGGCATAATATGTCAAGTGCTAGTAAGTGCTATTAAGAAAGATAATGCCAGGTAAGGGAGAAAGATGGGCTGGGGAGAGATAGCATCTGGTGTAGGTAGAATGATCAGAAAGGCCTCTGATACTTGAGCAGACACTGGAGTGAGGAGAGCAAATGTGCCATGTAAATACCCGAGGGAGTGTATTTCAGGAAGTGCAGAGACCCTGAGGTATGTGTGCCTGGCATGTGGGACAAACAGCAACAAAAAGCTGGAGTGGAGTGATGGTAAAGAGATATACGAGATGACACCAGGGCAAGGATTTAATCTATAGGGCCTCCTTAGCTGGGTGACTGTATCATTTGTTGTCCAAACTGGGACGCTTTTGATAGCAAAAGTGAGTCCTGGCTGTTAATAGTGCTGCCAGGACAACCCCTGAACTGGGTCTGTCCCCAGCAAACTTTGCTCCTAGGTGATCCAGAGGATCTTGGATTATAATTTGAGCGTGTTGGGAAAGCACTGCAGGGTTTTGAGCAGGGAATTGACATGGCCTGACTTACATTTTAGTGCAGTCACTCCTGTTCTAGACTGTAGGGTATGAGGGTGTGCACTCAGAGATAGATGAGAGGATGGGTATGATGAGGGCAGCAGAAGTCAAGGGGTCAGCATAGGCAGATTTGGGATAGTTTTTGTAGGTACAGCTGACAGGACTTGCTGATGAATTGGGATATGGGGAGAGGAATCAAGAATGGCTCACAGATTTCCAACCTGGGCAGTTGGAAGGCCAGAGTTGCCATTCACTAAAATGGGGAGGATGGGGGAGGAGCCGGTTTGGCAGGAAAGTCGAGACCTGTTAAGTTTGAAATGCCTCTCAGATCTCCAAGCGGGGAAGTGAGTAGGTAAATCAGATATACAAATATGGAGGTCAGGGAGGGTCAGAGCTAAAACTAAGGAAGGCATGACAGACTGATGGTATTCAAAAAGATCAGAAGAGATCCGCAAGGGTTGGAGTGTAGATAGGAAAAAGTAGTCCACAGACTGAACCCCGAGGTAGGTTATACAGCGTGTAAAGAGAGGGCAAATGAGGAGCATCTAGCAAAAGGACCGAGGGGTGTCCTATGGGGAGGAGAGTGCGAGTACAGGGCATGGTAACTTTCTGCTCCATAAACGTGTCTACTGTGATATTGGGGGAGGTTGGTGTTCAGCTGTCTACTTTTATTCCAGAAAAAAGCTTCTGGGTTCCAGTCAGGGAACTGGGCGGGGCTTGGAGAGGGCAAATGGAAACAATCCAGATTGCCCTATAAAATCTAGGTCTCCTAGGGCCAGTGACTGACTTCATTCCCAGACCCAGCAACTCCACCGACTTCCCAAAACACTTAACTCTGCTCGGGCTTCGTCGTGAAGTCTTCCCTGCCTGCCAGCGTCCTCCTCTCCACATTCCAGGAGCCTTGTGTGGTGACTCACTGTGCACCATGTCATGTTACCAAACCCATCCTGCTTGTGTAAAGCAGAGTTGTGTCACGGAAAAAAGCACAGGGGGTACAGACCTGGGTGTGAAAATCCAGCCCAGCAGTACGTGAGTGCGATGGCAGGGCTGTCCGCAGTGACTTCTCACTCCTGACCTGGGTTGGCTCTTTTGCCTCCATTTCCTTCTGTAAATGGGTCTCCAGAATATTGGTTTGTGCCGGGTGGCAGTGATGGTTAACTGGGCGGCAGTGGAAAGACTGTGGACTTTGGAACCAAAAAGAACCAGTTTGAATCCCAGTTCAGCTATTTACAGGATCTTGAGCAAATCATGCAAACTCTTTAAACATAAGTTTTATTATGAGGAGCATGGGGAAAATAGTCCTTACCTTACAGGGTTATTGTCCCTTGGAAATTAAGCCATGTAAAATGCCTGGCAGAGTCGGTGGTTGGTCAGTCCGTAAGTGTTAGTACCACAGTTAATCGAGGAGCTGCTTGTGACCCCATCTGCGGGGAACAGACACTTCATTCATTCATGGACTGAATTAATCTTTCTAACCGAATGGGGGGGTGGGGAATTGAGAAAGCTGAAGCTCTGAGAGGTTAAGGCACTTGCCAGAGGTCACACAGATAGACAGTGGCAAGGCCGGGATTCATTTCTAGATCTTTCTGACTCTGAACGTGGTTCTTTAACAAATATGTGGTCAGCCGCCCACCCGGAGCCAGGCCAAGCAGCGCCGTCTCCATACTCGATGCTCAGTAAATCTAGTTAATGGACTGCAGGTGCAGCTTTCCTTCCCCAGGTCTCTCTTTTAAAGCTTACTGCCCACTAGAGCCATTTAGTGCAAGCATCACAACTCTAATAGACGGATCCAAGAAGCCAGTTCAAAACCAATAGCAGACTGTGCAGGCTTTGTGAGAAATGCGGATCTGTTTTGTATGGCAGACCTAGGTCGCTGCCTTCGCCCGCTCAAGGGAATATTTGCATCTTACTCCACAAACTGCCTACAACAGGCTCTTTGAAAGATGGAAAGCATATTCCCCTAAGACCCGGGAATGCTAAACAGTTAATAGATTCCCAAGGGGTTTATGTATTACTGAGATACCAACACTATCACAGGTCATTAAATATCAAAGTTAACGCTCAGGAAGCCAAAATAATCTACGTTCTCTGTGCCTCACTTGTCTTCCCTAGTACTCCAAGTAAGAGAAAGTTCCCGAAACCATTTGGGTATCACACAGGTAAAATGAGGGTCACACAGATCCGAAAGGTGGAAATCGTAAACTGCTAGCGGCACGCAGCTCCGTGGCGGTAGCCTGCCTCTTGCTTTTTAATCTTCGGAGCTTTCTTGTAGCATAGGCTTCTCCAAAGTGCTCACTTACTTTTTCCTTTTTTGGTATAGGACCAGAGTAGTCCGCCAATTTCTGAGTGGTTTTTATCAGCTCATCTGTTTGGCTATCCTTGAGTTCCTCTTTGGTTCCCACCAGACCTTATTGATTGGTTGTTTCACTGAGGTTCTTGGAGCTAAGTCGGGCACGCAAGTTCAGGCTGAGTGACTGGCTTCCTAGCACAATCTACTCGGCAAAAAGTTGGTAAGTTGAGCCACTCACTCAGCTTTTGTAGTGCTCATGATAATGCCGAAAGTTTTCTTTGATTTGCCAGGTTGGTCACTTTCATATTCTTGGCTTTCCCCCATCTCCATGTGTGCTCTGTGTTTGGCTTAGCAGTGGTTCTGTGCTGTCTCCACTTTCGTGTACAGTTTGGGCCAGCAGTCACTTCTGTCCAGACTTGATGGTGGACCTGGATTGGCCTGCTGGCTCAGCGAATGGGAGTGGTGGAAGAGATTGGTGGGGAGTGGTGGCCAAGGGCAGGCTAGGTGGGAGATGGAGGGCCTTGGAATGATAGGCAGCCCTTGTTAGTCCAGCTATAAATGGGCTGGATAGAGTTGTGTGGCTCAGTCATGTTTGGCCATTTGTAGTGAATTTAGCAAATTTGGTAAGGCTAAGGACAATAGAGTTCTGTGAAACTGATAATTTAGTGTCAAATAAACAATGTGACTGGCCTGAGTTTCTGGGAAAGATGAATTGTGAATTGTTTCAAACATTCTGTTGCCTTGGTCACACCACATAGCCTGATTTGGGGTTCAGCAAATATGGTCACTGACACATCAGATAACCAGTCGATTTAATCAGATACTCATTTTTCCACTTACTGTACTTTTCCCTTTAGACATAGAGCTAGTGCTTTGATTGTATGGGATGTAAAAACCATATACTAAATAGTTTAATCAGCCGTCGTAAGAGTCAATGTTTTATTGCATTTGTGAAGGTAAGAGTAGACTGGTAGAAATTGTATGGTATTGATGGAATCATCCTATGGCATTATGACCAATAGTGTCTAAGCTAAAGTAGATATTTTAATGATTAGACTGCAGTCCAGGGAGCAGATTTTTATTTGTGAAGGTAGAGGACGTATAATGTCAAGCAAGTTATTGGTGCTTCTACTCAGCATTTTTCTAATTGAGTCTAAATTTTTTCCTATTCCCAAATATATTTGTCCATTTATTTTAGAAGTAGTTGTTAGGGGCGCCTGGGTGGCTCAGTCGGTTGAGCGTCTGCCTTCAGCTCAGGTCATGATCCCAGGGTCCTGGGATTGGGCCCCGCATCAGGCTCTCTGCTTAGTGGGGAGCCTGCTTCTCCCTCTCCCTCTGCCTGCCGCTCTGCCTACTTGTGCTCTCTCTCTCTAATAAATAAATAAATAAAATCTTTAAATAAATAAATAAAAGTAGTTGCTAACCCAGAAAAGAGAGCATTTTTTCCTTCCATGTAGAGTGTTAATAGATAGCATGGCAAAGTAGTATTTAATGCGCTTGTGGTTATATCTATGTATGTAGATTAAGTATTTTTTGATAATTAGGGAACAGGAGCGCCTGGGTGGCTCAGTCGGCTGAGCGTCTGCCTTTGGCTCAGGTCATGATCTCAGGGTCCTGGGATCGAGTCCTGCATCAGGCTCCCTGGTCAATGGTAAGTCTGCTTGTCCTTCTCCCTCTGCCCCTCCCTTGCTCGTGCACACGGGCACGCACACACACTCTCTCTCTCTCTCTAATAAATAAAAACTTAAAAAAATAATTAGAGAACAAAATATAATAACAATAAAAGGTATTTCAGTGAAACCCATTAGTCACGTATTGAACATCTTCCATATTTAAACAAGAGCCCACAGGAAGGTCAAAGCTAAGCGTGACATAGCCTCTGCTTCGGAAAAGCTCCAAAGCCTTCCTTTATGAAACAATCACAGATTCTGGATTTAGAATGATCTGTACCCAAACTAGGAGGCTCTCAGATACTCAGAGAAACGTGTTCCCCAGGTTGTCTCTTTAGAGCACATCCCTATTTCCCCGAGAGCGGCTGTGCTCAGTGCTAGGGTTCCAAACAGCAGAGTGCTGCCTCGGCACCCTGATACCGCTGTGTGTCTGCAGCAGGGCGGCAACCTGGGAACAACCTCACACGCCAGCAGGTTAGTTCTGTGGTCTGGACAGAAGACTCCTGATCCGGAAAGGAGGAGACCGGGATTCCAGTCCTGGTTCTGCCTTTAACTTGCTTTGCCGCCTCAGGCAGCCTCCCAGTCTTCAAGTCTTCCTGCTGACAGTGGAAAAGGTGGAGGCTCCAGCAATGGTGGTGTCTAAGCTCCTCCACTCGCCAATGACTCTTACATTCTCTCTCCCTCTTTTTTTTTAGAACTGAGGTTAAAATGAATTCGACGGAGTATCACTTTCAAAGGCTCACACGAATGATCGGTTCACCTCTCTTTCCAAGAAATGTGTTTTGAACATTGTCTCTCTGTATGAGTCTGGAACTTTTCCTGAGGATATTCTGAATAATCAACGCTCCCATCTTTTACGTATTCTATGAAGTCTCTTAAATATTGCAGAACTAACTCCATGTGTGTGTCTCTTGTACTTTCAGCTATCTCTGCATTTTATGTGCCCCTGCTTTAAAAATGTAATGACTCTCTGACAAATTCCACTTTCTTTTTTAAGATTTTTTTATTTCAGAGAGAGAGAGAGAGAGCACAAGTTGGGGCGGACTGGCAGAGGAAGAGAGAGAAGCAGACTCCCTGCTGAGCAGGGAGCCAGATGTGGGGCTCAATCCCAGGACCCTGAGATCACGACCTGAGCCAAAGGCAGACACTTAACCGACTGAGCCACCCAGGTGCCCCAGATGCCACTTTAGTCTTAGGTATAACAGTCAGGGGTGCCTGGCTGGCTCAGTCAGTAAAGCATGTGACCCTTTGATCTCAGGGTCATGATTTCAAGACCCATGTTGGGCGTGGAGCCTACTTTAAATAAATAAATAATTTTAAAAAGGAATAACAGTCAATTGTTCAGAGTTAAGCTATTTTTGCATGGAGGATTCAGAAAATCCCCATGCTACGTCTGCCCCCTCCCTCCACCTGTTCTTCTAACAGAGCTGCAGGGATCTCATCTTCACTCCACACAACATTCCACCACCCCCGGGACACCGGACCCAAGCTGAAACCACTCAGATTCTCTTTGCTGGGAATTTGAATTCTGAGCAGAGACACACGGGTGTTCGGAGCAGAGTCTTGGGCCAGCTGCAGAGATTCCAGTCAGTACCCTGGATCTTGGCTTTTCTGGGGCCTGGTTGTGTAGTTCTGTCTGATTCTGTGAGCCACTCCAGTCTTTTCCAGAGTTACCTTTGGCCTAAATTGGGAAGGAACAGAGGGAAGGAAGGAAGGAAGGCAGGTCCATGATGCTAACCAGAACAAACTATAGTGAAGGACCAGTTTTTCCAGTTTTTGTGTTTAGTTCCCAGTCTGTCACTGACTGATGTGGTCATACTACATTTTGCCAGGATGCAGCATTCAAAACATCCAAAAATGATCTATACCATGTTCAGTGAGATGACTCCACTGTCCCGTGTTGATGTTCGAAAAAGTTCTAAATCTTACTCTGAGTTTCTATACCCATCTCGCTGAGGACTATCATCAGCACTGAGCTGGAGCTTCTAAGGGCACAAGAGACTTAACCTCTGGGGCACCTGGGTAGCGCAGTCGTTAAGCGTCTGCCTTTGGCTCAGGGTGTGATTCCAGCGTTCTGGGATCGAGTCCCACATTGGGCTCCTCCGCTGGGAGCCTGCTTCTTCCTCTCCCACTCCCCTGCTGTGTTCCCTCTCTCCCTGGCTGTCTCTCTGTCACATAAATAAATAAAATCTTTAAAAAAAAAAAAAAAGAAACTTAACCTCTCCCTGAAGCTGGGATGTGTTAAAGCTGCTAATTTCTACACAGTTCCTAGGGGAAGCCCACTCAGAAGTTCTGCTTTTCCTCCTAACTTGTTGGCTGGGATTGCTCCAACCTGATCCCACCCACCCCCCTCCTCCTCCTTCCACTCACTGTCTCCAGACTTCTTGTATTCTCAGTTGAACAAGAAGTTTGCCACCATGTCTCTACTGTGAGGATAGCAGCCTGGACCCCCTTGGCCTATCTCTGGAAGAATGAACAAAGTTTTTAGCAGTTCAAAAAAAACGTGCCCTTTGAAAGAAAAGAAAGCAGGGACTCACACAGATACGTGTACATCCCTGTTCATAGTAGTATGAGTCATAATAGCCAAAAGGTGGAAACAACCCAAACGTCATTGATGGATGAATGGAGAAACAAAATGGGGTCCTGCACATTCAGTGGAATATGGTTCAGCCTTAAAAAGGAAGGAAATTCTGATGCATGCTATAACATGGATGAACCTTGAAAACATGACGCTGAGTAAGCCAGACACAAAAGGCCAAATATTATACGATTCCACTTGTATGAGGTAGCTAGCATAATCAAGTTCATAGAGACAAAAGTAGAATGGTGGTTGCCGGAGACCTGGGACAGAAAGGAATGGGGAGTTCGCGTTGAATGGGTGCAGAGTTTCAGTCTGGGAAGATAAAAAATTCTGGAGATGGTGGTGGTGGTTGTTGCATAGCAACGTGCATGTACTTAATGCTACGAAACACTTAAACATGATTGCGATGGTAAGTTTTATGTTAATTATCTTTTACCACACACACACACAGAGATCTGGAAATTAAAGTTCTGAAAAGAGAGACAGAGGGCCCTAAGAGAGCTTTCTTAGAGGTAGCTTCGGGTTGTGCCATTGTGAGTGCCCACAGGTGTTGAGAAAGACTTCAGCGGGTTAAACTTCTCAGAATGTCAGGGCTGCTATCTGTCAGTTCATTCAGGCCCTGGCCCAGGGTTGTGGCCAGGAGACCCCTAAATAGTTCTATGATGATAAACATGCTGGGCCCCTCTTGTAACCTTCCTTGTCATTCATTCATTCATCTGTTCACGCAGTCAGTCAGTGCGTCAGTCAGTCATTCCGCATGCGTGAAGTGCCTGATCTCTACAATGGGAATATAAAATCAGGCCCAGGTAGTTTAACCCCTCTCTGAAGCAGGGATGTGTTAAAACTGCTGATTTCAGCCGATTTCTACAGTGGGCGTACAGTGATGAACGAGGCCTGGCTGCTGCCAGCACGGTGCTGATTTGCAGCCCTTTCCTCGCGCAGACTCCGTCGGAGTGCCACCGAGCTCCGGCAGCTGCAGACATGCACCACGACGTGATGCGCGGCCTTGAGCCAAGAATCAAAGGCCTAGGCTGCAGCCAGGCCTTGGCACTGGCTTCTGTTTGACATTAAACAAATCTGGTAAGCTCTCTGTGGCTCTCTGTGTCCCCTCGGCCATGTGGGAATGCCTCACAGGATGGGGGTAAAAGTAAAAATGAGACCAAGAGTGTGAAAGAGCACTGATAAAAAACATGAGCAGGGTCGGTCGACGTGGGCACGGGGGCAAACACACAACTCGGGCTTCTGCCGTCAGCTGGTCCAACCTGTGAGGTTCCGTTACGATGATGTTTTGTGGAAAGGAGAAAAGTAGAGTCCCCACATTCTCTCTTGTCACCATGCCTTCCCTGTCCCATTCATCGCCTCTCTTTCCCCCAAACAGGTCATAACAACCCCAGCTTGGCGTTGACAAGTCACCTTCATCAGCCCTCCCAAATCCAGCAGCTGGCAGCCCTTCAGATCAGATAATGCATCTGATTCGTTTTCAGGCCTGTGCAGAAAAGAGAAGGGGCTCCACAAGCTGCTTAAAAGAGTGTGTTGTTGTTCTAAGAGGAGACATCGGGTGGAGAGGGAGGCGGAAGGTGTGGCTCCTGACTTCTGTTCCCAAACCCAGTCCTTGTGTGGCCCTAGAAAACTTTCTCGGCTTCAGGGCTCCTCTCTCTTCCTGCTTCATTTGGATCCCATTGTTTTTTCACTCACCAAACAAAAGGGTGTGTGTAAGATAATTGTTAAGAAAATTTTGTTTAATGAGTCAGGTGCTTGGGTTTGAAAATCTCAGCTCTTTTATGTAGAAGTTGTGAGGTTTGGGCAGATATGTACCCTCCTCACTGTCCATGGCCTCAATTTTCTCATCTGTAAAATGGGAATAATATTAATATCTACCTGAAAGGTTTGTTACGAAGATTGAATGAATGAATGCTTAGCACGCTGACTGGCCTGAAAAACTACACAGACATTAGCTGTTGTGTTTATTCTCTGTTAAACTGTACTTGGTACTAACCTGTTTAGTGGGTTGAGTCGGGTAATGCATGGAGGAGGGCTTTGTCAACAGTGTTGCTCCCCTCCCAGGTCCCTTTTGGCGTTTTACTGTAGTAACCCCACAATCTTCATAATTAACATAGTTCTTATCAAATATTCCCACTTCTCCCTTCTGGTCTCATTAGCTGGCTGGGTGGGGCTTGCTCTTCTCTTTTTCAAAGCTCTTCTTCCCTCCCAGTCTTTTCTCCAGGCTTTGTTTTTTTCCTTCTGGTTCCAACTCTTTCTTTCTAAAACACCTTTTGTGTGACTGAAGGTCCTCCAAGACCTATAACTACGGAAACCACTCCTCTCCCTCAAGTGGGGGTGGAGCCACCTCCACCCAGTTGGGAAAGAGTTCTGGGATCTTGGGCCTCTACTGCTCCCTCCTCCCACCTGAAAAGAAGTAAAAGAAAGAGCACTGCCTTTTGACTAGCTCCTGGGCTGTTGTTCCAGATGGCTCCAAACCGCCAGGGCTTCCGGAGGTAGGCAGTGTCAACCTTCAGGTGCATCCTGGGGATATTTCTGCTGAAATGACTCCATTGCCATTTTACAGAACCAGGGTTTTCCTATTCCTGTGCTGCTTCTCCTGAACTCTTTGCGACCGTTGAAGACCAGTTCCCTTATCCCAGAATGGTTTGCAGAGTGTCTTGCCTGAGGTTCTTGCAAGCCTGGAAAATCATCAAGTAACATCACATCATTCATGTCCAGTTAGCCTAGCTGTCTAATGTGGGTCTGTCTGTTTGCATAAAGTGGAACTGGCTTGTACATGCCTTGCATGTGTGCACAGGTGTGAGTGCCAGAACATGCACACGAGTCCATAGACGTGTTGGTCCTCATGGCCCTCATGTCTCAGTTTGTACCTTTTTCTTTCTTTCTTTCTTTCTTTCTTTCTTTCTTTCTTTCTTTCTTTCTTTCTTTCTTTCTTTCTTTTTCTTTCCTTCTTTCTTTCTTCCTTCCTTCCTTCTTTTCTTTTCTTTTCTTTCTTAGATTATTTCTAAGTAATCTCTACACCCATCACGGGGCTCGAACTCACAACCCCGAGAGCAAGAGTTGCATGCTCCACCCACTGAGCCAGCCAGGTACCCCTCAGTTTGTATCTTTCTATCTATTACAGCAGTTAGCTGAGTTCTGAGTATACAACAAGTGCTCAATACATGCCTGCTGATTTGTTGGTTCACTGATTCATTAATTCACTCTTTCCCAACCTGCTATTTGCTTGCTCTTGAGTACCACTAAACTTCCTCTTTGAAAGATGCCAGGAAGGGAAAGGATTGTCCCCCATTTTCCTACATGTTCAGAAGCTTGTCTGTGTCCCAGTCCAGAAAGAAGACTGGAAACAACAAGCCTTGTGGCTTCATGATGATCTAAGGAATCCTAAAACTACAAGTGGTCCATGTCTAGATCCACCAGAGGATGAGAACACCTCTTCAGTTGGCTTGGGTCAGTCCTAGGAGTCCTGGACCCTTTTACCTCTAGGTTTTCCTGAAACCATCCCACTAATTGCATCAAGGGTCTTCAGTCAGAATTCCCCTTGGACAGAACTGTGTGTGTGGCTGTAATTGTCCTGTTGACACGGACTAGCAGATGAGGCCTTAAATGTTGTTGGGGGTTTTGGTTTTGTTCTTGTTTTATAATAATGATGATGACAATATCCTAGAGGTGCCTTGGGACCTGGCCAAATCTTCTGGGGCCTCTACCGATCAAATCCATGGCTCGGGGAATGGAAAGTTACAAGCTGGGCTGTGTGCACACAGACCCTATGTTCCCAGAGCAGCGGCAGCCCCATAGAAAGGGCATTTACCCTCTCTATCTCCTCTCCTCATCTACCCCCTTAAAGTTTTATGCTTGAGTGTGGATGTTTGAGTGAACAGGAAGTACCGACAGCAGAGCTGAAATATACAAGCTCATACTTGGCACAGCTCTGATGCCTTCTTTTGGGCCCCCTTTAGGTGGCACCCAACAGGGCAGTAGGTACAGCCCCTTGCGTCTCACTGGCAAGCCTCAGCCTGCGAGCAGCCAAAACCATTACAGCAGCTCAGGTGCTGGCTTGGCAGGGAGCTGGGGAGCAGCTGGCTCTTCTGGTTCCTGAGCTCAGCACTAAGCAGCAGCAGCTTGGGGGTGGGGGTAGGGGGCAATGGGGGAAGAGGCTCATCAAGGAGGAGCTAGGGAGACACCTGGACCCCACCTCGCTCCTAGTCCTCATTACCCCCCTCCCCAGCACACACCTGTGCTGAGAGGGAGAGTGAGCTGACTAAGCAAACCACTTCTCATCTTCCTCCCGGCCAACGCCTGCTCGCAGACACAATGCTGGATTGTTTACCTTCATGTTGGGAAGGAAGAGGTTCAGAAATCAGGAAGGGGGGAGCAGGCCTATATGAAGATGCTTTCATGTCCAATTTTTAGCTGTTTTGGGATACTTGGGTCTCCACATTCCCTCTTGCTTTTCTTTGGCTTATATGGAGAGGTGTCTGTGGCCAAGTTAGAAAGAGTAAGGAAATAGTCTGGGACTGTGGGGTTGGGGGGTTGGCAGGTGTGGGTGGTGAGGGGGAGTTAATAAGGGAGGGGACAGTTTGGTGACTAAATGAGTGCCTGACACCAGGTGATAATGATGGTGATGGTAGAGGTGGACGGAAATTCTCATGTATTCAGTTGAGACTGGTGGAATTAAGGACACGAGCTTTTGTCCTTGGTTCAAATACTGGCCTCTTTCACTTACGACCTCTGACTTTCAGCAAGATTTTTAACTTCTAAGCCTTGTTTTCCTGAAATATTCTATATTTCATTTAATATGAGTATATATATGGATATAGACCTCACACATCAGTGTTAACTGGTAAGGTTACGTGAATAATAAGTCCTCTTGCATCATGGTGTCCTGGGCTGGGAAAGAAAGGTTAAGCCACACAGCTCTGTCTCTGCCACTGGAGCTTTGTGTTTGCCTCAGGGACTTCCTCCTAGGTGACAGTCCCTGGTATCATCCCTGACTGGCTGTGTCACCGCAGGTTGGGGGGGGGGGGCCTCCAGGCCCTGCTAGCTTCTAGACATAGGGGCTTTGTTCTGCTGAGGACATGTGACTGGCCCTAAAGGGCACTCCAAGGTCAGAGCCACAGAGTCTTGCTTTTTTGTCCTAGGACTCAGTGCTGGTTGCTGGCATTTGTGGAACTGTGCCCTGGGTGGCATGACCTCACATTCCCTTGGCAACCTCTTGTCCTCTGGATTCATCACCTCTTCTCTGGACAGACGCTGGGCTGCTAAGCAACATCTCTGCATTCACCCTGGATCCTTGGGTCCCTTACATCTGATGGAGCCCTTTGGGACCAGCCTTCCTAGGCTCCTCCTTCAGCCCACCTTCCCACTGCCCTGGAGGGGTCAGTTGGCTTCCTGTTTTTCAAAGAGAGTTTTATTCAGGGAAGATTTTAGTTGCTAGCTCTTTCCAGTGGAGCCCTGCTCCATCCAGGCTGGAGAAGAGCTTCAGAAATACCATTTCCATGGCCCCCACCTGCCCCCCAGTGCTTCCACTTCTCTTTCAGACATTACTCCCAGCTCCACCTCTCCTGGGGACACCCCAGCCTAGGCTCCCCATCTTAGGAAATGGCAACTCTAGCCTTTCAACTGCCCAGGTCAGAATCTTCAAATCATTCTTGATTCCTCTCCTCATATCCAATCCGTGAGCAAAGCGTGTCAGCTGTACTTTCAAAATCTATCCAAAAGCTGCCCGAGCCATAAGGGACTTCCTTTCCTCCTGGTGTAAATGTCCCTGTTGACCACATGACAGCCTGCCAAGGGAATCAGGCCAGAGGTCAGGAGAAATGAATGTAAGTTTCGGGTCTGCCACATTGTGATGAATAATAAAATCATAAGCTGCAACCTGCTTATTACTGATTATGTTCCAGGGACTAAGTCCTTTATGTGGATTATCTTATTCACTGCGTAACCTTGGGCTGATGACTTCACCTGTCTGTTTCTGTTTTATCATTTCTAAAATGGAGATGACAACAGTCCATGGGGAGATTGTGAGGAGGCTGTGAAATAATGTACATGAGAGTCTTTGAACAAAGCACCAAGGGATAGATGTATCCCATATTTTCAGCAAAGAGCCAACGTGAAGGCCTCTGAAGAGTTCACATTGCACCGAAGACAGATGTTGGCAAAATTCCAGCTGATGGTGAATTTGATAGCCCAGCTTTGTGAGGGCAGAATGTGAGGCCCATGGCGGTGCTTTATCTGTCACCTGAGATCGGGGTGTCTGTCTCCTGGCACAAATGTGACACCTGTTGCAGGAGAAACAGGCCCTGGCAGCTGGCACCCTGGGAGGAGAGGTCTGGCCAGGAGCAGGAGGAGTTCACTTATCAGAGGGCAAGTGACAAGTGTCAATAGTTACATCAGCACGTTCTTTAGCTCCAGGTTCCCCCAAGGGGCAGAGCAATACCTGGGGATCCACTGACAGGGTTAATACAGAGGCAGAGAAACAGGAAGAGGAATTACCAAATGCCCAGCACACTGCCTGATACCTGATACCACTCAGTGAAAGTTAACAGGGGGGTGGATGGGCAGTGAGGAGGAAGGGAGAGTAATACCCCGGGAAACAGACAAAAAGCATCATCCATTGCTTTGCTACCACTGAGTCCCTGCTGGCCCACAGTCTGCTTGCTTCTCTGGTCGGTAAGCAAAGAGAGAAGAGAATAAGAGAACTACTGGCCATTTGCAGTTTACAAAATTGTAAAGGGGCTTGAACTCATATCTGACTCCCAGGTCTGTAACCCCAAACTCATTGAGGAAGGAGTGCTTACTGAGTACTTACAGTGTGTCAGATTACTTGCTCAAGCAGTCATCATTTATAAGTGGTAGACAGACAATTAGGTCTGACTCTAAAGCCTTGCTTGTCTTTCTTCTGTAGTCTGTAGTCTGCAAAGGGAATTTCCTACTCCTGAACTTACTAAAGGCTGGGCTGTTGGCTACTCCAGTCTCTAAGTATCTCAAAGCCATCTCAACACCTGTGACCAGGTGCAGGGCCTGGTTGGTTTTCGCCTCACTGATAGCCTTCGTCCCCCAACCTCCCACCAGTGAATTTGTGCTTGTTCACTGAGAGAACCATCTCTTACCATCTTTTACAGAGAAACAGAGCCAGACACTAGGTAAAGGTGATGAAGGCAGATTTTATTCAGTGCTATCATGATATAGGAAAGAGAGTTCAGGAGAGAACCAAACTCAATTCTGAATACAGCAAAGACAGCTGGGGATTTATAGCCAGCAAGCAGAGTGAGGGGGCCAGGAGATAGAAAATTACCAAGAGGAGATTCTTGGGGGTAGGGGGATTCTTGCTAAACTGGCCTAACAGGATTCTTGCCAAAAGCAGGCTGAGGACTTAGACATCAAGCAAGGGTGGGAGGATGAGGAACTGATCAGGTATCAAAGGTGGGAGGGATTCCTCCTAAAAAAACTTAATAGGACTTAATAGGATTCTTCCTCAACACGGGGCTGGGCCAGCCAAGCACAGGGCCCAAGGACAAGGCCTACTTAGAAGGAGGGCTCAGAAGAGCCCGTCTAAAATTTGGTAAAGGAGACGGTCTTCATCACTTCCCAGGAAATGCCAGTGATAGTTTACTGTGTCTGGGGTTGTCTCACCTTTGGTGTGATTTCCAAGAGTCAAAGAATTTTTCTGGAGCTGAAAACTAGTCTATGAGAAAGAATGTACATCTGAGACATACTGTAATTCCCATCGATAGGGGAAGTAGTGTTTTTATTATTATTTCCTCACAACTTTGTCTAGAAGTAGATGGCTTTTAGTTGTAAGAGCAAAGTCAAGGAAGAGATGACCCAATCATTCAGAGGCAGAAGCAAGGCAGAGCCTGCCCACTCCTCCCCACCGTGTGACTCATTCATCACCCAGGCACCTGAGCTCCCCAACCACTAGCCAACTGCTCCTCGGACTTGGAAAGGGCTGGCGCTCTTAAATAAGATGTGTCCTAGTCGGGATTAACAGATGAACAAACAGCTCTCTCCTGAGCTCATCCAGAAATGCAGGGTGTGGGTCTGGGAGCATTCTTTCTCTTCCTCCTTCCCATATCTTCACCTCACTTTATTGGCCCCAGAATCCTGCTTCCCCAGGACATCCCCTTGCACTGAACTAGTCTGACCTGTTCCTGCCTGCCAGCTGGCCAGCCATGGAAACAGGAGAGACCTTGATGGCAGAGGGATAAGCCTGCAGAAGTCTCCATAAACATAACATGAGCAGAGGTTTAAAGTCTGTGCAGAAACCCAGAGGCACAGATCCCCAGCTGAGGCCTCTGCCCCTGGGACTCTTCAAAGTTTGTGCCAAAAAGTGCCCACAGGAGAAAATGTAGGCAAAATGAGAAAACGCTGGCTTGTGAGACAGGGAGGCTCTCTGTCTGATCTGGCTTCAAAACAACTCACTCTGTGACTTTAAACTCTGCGCTGCTCTTTCCCAATCTGTAAAATGGAGGTCATCAGACGAGGCCTGGCTCACAAGATTCTTTTAATTAATTAATTAACTTATTTGAGGGGGGCACGCATGCATGCACACACACGGGAGAGGGGGAGAGAGAATCTCAAGCAGATTCTGTGCTGAGTGTGGAACCCGATGCAGGGCTGGATCATGACCTGAGTCGAAATCAAGAGTCAGATGCTTAACCAACTGAACCACCCAAGGCACCCCTCTCACAAGAGTCTTATAAGGCTCAGATGAGATCATTCCTCTGAGATGCTTAGTAAGCACTAAAGGGCTCACATTGGGGTTCATGACACTTCTGCTCTGGGCCAGCTATTGGCTTCCAGTGGTCAGTGACCATGAGTCTAACTCCTTTTGTGCAGCACCCACCACATCTTGATGGAGTTGTTGGAGAGAGAGTAGTAGCCCAGTGGGGATCTGGACACTTGGGAGCCAGTCTTAGCCTTGTCGCTCTTTGTTAAGTGAGCTGAGAGAAGTCATTTGGCCGGCTGAGGTCCCATTTTCCTCATCTGAGATGAGGACCAGATGACCTTGAAAGCCTCTGCTACCTCCTGATAGTCTATGATTCGGGTTCATGGCCAGCAGTGGTTTGATTTCACATATTCAAAGTCTGACAGTCATGCCCGAGGGGCCCCCTTGACATGGAGGGGGGCTTGAACCCTCCCAGTGCATGGCCGTGCTAACCACCGAACCCTGACTCCTGCAGCCTCACCCTCAGCACAGCACTTTACTCCTTAACTCTTCGCTGGGACCCCAACAGTTTCCTGTTCCCCACCAGCGAGACAACCCTGCTGTCTTCCTGGGCTCGGAGGAAGGGGACTGAGTGAGAAAGGGATCAAGCTTAGTTCCACTGCCTTTCACAACAATTTCCCCACAGTGGCTTTCGGGAGCAATCAGCCTCAGAAGGCAGCTGGGGAAGAGTCAGCTCATAATGTCGGGCACACTCCATGGACAAATGGATGGTGTTCCATTTTCACCTGCCCTGGCTCCTTCTCTGATTATGGAAGACAGCAAATTTTAATGTGCTAGGAGCTCATTTCCTCTCCCTCTGTGCTACTGACCTTGGCCAAGGTTGTAACTATCTCCCGACCCTCCCCCCACTTCATGCCCATTGTAGGAAGAGGTGTGAGGAGTGGCAGAAGGGAAGAAACTTAACTCTTTTATTCCCCCCAAACCTTACAGACCTATGAGGTCTTCATGTTCTGTTGACCTTGTTTCTCTCTTCTTTCCCTTCCATAGGATATGGCAGCTGGAGAGAACTGGCCAAGGCTCTGGCCAGCAGGAACATTCCAGCTGTGGATCCAAATCTCCAGTTTTATCATCCCCAGAGGCTGGGCCCCAAGGTATGTGGTGGGGCCAGCCCATTTTCCCTACTAGTGCATTAACATGGGTCCTCAGCTGTCCATGACCTTGTAGCCTTAAGGGAATCCCCTACTTTTCTGTGGTAAGAGAGGCCAAGGAGAGAATTCCTGGAATTGTACCCTGACATCACAGGATCTCATTAGCTGGGTGGGTAGAGATGTCCATCCAGCCCTCCTCAAAGCCTTCCTCGTGCAGCTCAAGAGGCCCAGAATTGAACTGGTCCGGGCATGTGGCCTTCATCTCCAATAGTAGCAGAGAGCTTAAGGCAGAACCATCACGTCCTGCCTCTTGCTGGCCTGAGGCCTAGGCTGGTGCCTTAGTAATGATCCCAGATACTCACTGCGAAGAGTCAGAGATGAGGAGGTAGGCATCATGTATAGCTGCAAATGGCTGGGGGACAGATATGTAATGGAGCATTTTTTTCTATAGTGTTTCTTGGGCCAGTGGTCACTAGGGAGGTGGGAAGCGCTCTGGGTGGGAATTAAGGAAATCGAGGTCTAATTCAGTCTGGAGCCCTAAGATTGAGCCTCTGAGCCTAGAACAGACATGGATCTCCAAGGCTGGACCAGAAACAAACTGAACCCTCGAACCTGCATGGTGGGTAGGGAAGGGCTGGGATGTCCCCAAGGGGCTTCCACTTGTTAGGACAAATGAGTGACAGACGTGGGCAGAGTCCTGGGGGGATGTAGAGGAAGACCGAGGTAAGTTCCTGTTCTCAGAAGACTGATCTAATTATTTTTCAAAAAAAGAAAAAGAAAAATTTTTTTCCATATGGGAAGACAGAAAATTCAGGAAAGTAAAAGGACCTTAGGAAAGTATACATTGATGAAACTGTAAGGGGGTGTCTTTCTGAGGGACACAGGGCAAATAATAAATGGGAGTGTCCCTTATATTGATAAGCTTCCCGGGGGCAGGGACTATGTCTCCTGGCCCTCGACCTCCCCATAGGCACTTTCAAGGGGCTCCCAATCCTGGTACTCCCACCAAGTTCATTCTTCACTCTTTCTTCTGCCAGGACCAAGATGTGGATGGAGGTGGGAGTGGTAACAACAGCTACCTGAGGTGGAATAAGCCCGTCCCTTGGCTCTCAGAGGTAAGGGATTCTCCCCTGCTCCTGTTCTTGGACATGGCCAAAACATTGTTTTCACAGATAATTCCAGAGACCATAGAAAATTTTCTTCTAGTGGTTATTATTTAAAAATTTCACCTAGGGGGTGCCTGGGTAGCTACTCAGTTCAGCGTCTGTTTCCTGATTTCGACTCAGGTCATGATCTCAAGGTCTTGAGATTGAGCCCCAAGGTTGGGCTCTGCGCTGGGCTTAGAGCCTGCTTAACATTCTCTCTCTCCCTCTACCCGTCTTCCCCTCTGCAACTCCCCCTACCCCCGCCACTTGTGTGAGCTCACGCTCTCTCTTTCTTTCCCCCCAGCCCCCCCCTTTTTTTACCTGATTTGGGAAAAAGAAAAGGGCTCAGGCTTATTCAGTTTTCTTCCTTTAGAGAAGGAGAGCATTTGCTCTGAGCCTATTGTGTGCTGGTTTTTGCATATCATCCCATATCAGTTTTATGACCCTATAAGATAGTGTCATTGTCCTCATATTATGAGTGAGAAAAACAGGGCTCAGGAAAGCTACATGACTTTCACATCCACATCATTCTTAAAGATAGGCTTCCCAAACTGTCTTCCTTGGACTAGTAAGTCTCATAAGGTATTCCAGGAAGAAAGGAGTCCGTTGTTAATTAAATAAGGCTTCAAAACTATATACTACATGCACTTCCTGGAAATACACATTAACATAGGAAAGTTTCTGAGAAGTTCTGTAGTGAGCTGTTCAACTTAGTTTAGGTCAGCAGGTACTGAACCTATGTGTCTCCTGCCTTTTTTTTTCCCCCATGAAATATCGCTTAATATTCTATGAAACTAGTATTCTAAAGAACATACTCTAGGAAAAGCCACTTTAGAAAAAATATTTTTTTTGAAAGATTTTTTATTTATTCATTTGACAGAGATAGAGACAGCCAGCGAGAGGGAACACAAGCAGGGGGGGTGGGAGAGGAAGAAGCAGGCTCCCAGTGGAAGAGCCTGATGTGGGGCTCGATCCCAGAATGCTGGGATCACGCCTCAAGCCAAAGGCAGATGCTTAACGACTGAGCCACCCAGACGCCCCGCTTTAGAAAATTTTTATAGGAAGTGGTTAAACGCATGAAANGAGAGGAAGAAGCAGGCTCCCAGTGGAAGAGCCTGATGTGGGGCTCGATCCCAGAATGCTGGGATCACGCCCCAAGCCAAAGGCAGATGCTTAACGACTGAGCCACCCAGGCGCCCCGCTTTAGAAAATTTTTATAGGAAGTGGTTAAACGCATGAATAAGAGTTGCTATGATACCTTTCACTTATATAGGATCTGAAAGATTCTTTTTCTTTGGTAAATAAACTGAGGCACAGAGAGGTTAATTAACTTGCTTATGCCAAGATTCCATAGTAGCATGCTGCTTTGGGGGTGAAAATTTTAAATTTGGGCTTCATATTTTACAACTTGCCCATAACCCAGTGCCTTTTCATCCTGAGACCTGTGGACATGTATTACTTTTCTTGGCTGAGTGGTATTGGCCAGCCCTCTGTCTTTATCCATACCTATCACAGATTGAGCTTTTCTCAGCCTGCATGATTTATTTCCATCCACCTATTTGCTGTGGGGCAGGAGTGAAGGAAGCAGTATCGTGCTAAAAGTAATGTTAGGTTATCCATGCCGTGAAACTGCCTCCGTTTAAAGCCTTGAGAGAAGACAGATTACAACACTGGCACACCTGTACTAGGTGACATCATCAGGTGATTACGCCCCACCCCACCTGGAGTGTTTCGACAAGAGGGTGTCTTAAAAACCATTGATCCAATGATCTAGCCCTTCAGTCCTTTGAGGACAGTTGGGATCATTTTCCTTTCTTTATATTTTTTGTTGTTGGTTTGTGTTTTTTTAAGATTTATTTATTTATTTGAGAGAGAGCAAGGGCAGGCCGGGCGGGGGCGGGGAGGGGCAGAGGGAGAGAATCCCAAGCAGACTCTGTGCTGAACAAGACGTGGGACCCGATCCCACGACCCCGAGCCCATGACCTGAGCCGAAATCTCTTGAGTCCAGCACTCAACTGACTGAGCCACCCAGACGCCCCGGATCATTTTTCTTAATGAACCAATTATTTTGAAAGATTATGACTGCATAACATTCTGCATTTAATAATCATTAATTTCCCCACTTTTTTTTGGCCAGTCAAGGATGGAGATATATATGAAATTAAAACTGAACAAATAGTAAATAGTGATTAAAATAGGATTAACTTTTTAAAGAAATATTTGATTTTTTAATAAGTATATATGGCCTTTTGGTGATAAATGCCTGATCTCCATTGACTTTTTTTTTTTAATATTGAAAGTTGCTTTACCAGGGTGCCAGGGTGGCTCAGTTGGTTACATATCTGCCTTCTGCTCAGGGCACAGGTCACAATCCCAGGGTCCTGCTCAGCACGGAGCCTGCTTCTCCCTCTCCCTCTGCTTCCCCCCCCAGCTCATGCTCTCTCGCGCTTTCTTTCTAATAAATAAATAAATAAATAAAATCTTTTATTTTTTTATTTTTTTAAAGATCTTATTTATTTATTTGACAGAGAGAGACAGCCAGCGAGAGAGGGAACACAAGCAGGGGGAGTGGGAGAGGAAGAAGCAGGCTCCCAGCAGAGGAGCCTGATGCAGGGCTCGATCCCAGAACGCTAGGATCACGCCCTGAGCTGAAGGCAGACGCTTAACGACTGAGCCACCCAGGCGCCCCTAAATAAAATCTCTTAAGAAAGTAGCTTTTACCAAAAAAAAAAAAAAAAAAAAAAAAGAGTAGCTTACAAAATCCTCATTACAGTCTTCATGGATCTTCAGAGAATCACTGATCCAATCATCTTATTTCACCAACAAAGAAAACAAGGCCCCTTCGAAAGGCTAAATAACTAAGGTCTGCAGCCACAGGGCTGCACGGTGGTCCCTGCCCCCACCACTGGGGCCTCTCTGTTCCCATCTCCTTATCTGTCTCCTGTGCTTTTGACAGACAGTGTCAGCAGGTTAATGAATGATGTATGTTAGCTGTCAAGAGCTGTCAGGTGGTACTGTTATCCCCCTTTTGTAGGTAATGGCTCAGAGAGGGGTTAACTCAGGGTGAGCAAGGACAGGGGATAAGAAAGCTGGCAGTGGTCTCTTCTTTTCTCTCTGCCCCAGTCTTTAGCCAGCAGTGCAGGGTCTCTGAGCCAGAAGTCACTCTGGAAAGCTAAGCAGCCATGGGCAACTCTCTTTGCTGTGTCAGAGAGACTGTCAGGGTGGATGGCTGTGGGGCTGGCCTTCATGGGGTAACCCCTCAAAAACGTATTCATGGCACCCCAAATCATAGACCCTAGTTCATAAACCCCACTGGTGAACAAACCTCAATGCCAATTTATTCATTTACGTCCATTGACCAAAACACTGTCTGATACTCAGGATGTTCCATCTGGAAACCAAAATAGTTACAAGAAGGAAATCTGGTGAATCCAGAATAAGATTATAGCAAGTCAGCGTTTCGCTGGGTCAGGCCACGCTGGCTTTGGTGAGCTGGTGTCTCTTGAGGAGAGGGCTGAGACCCAGAATCTTCTTCTCAGGCTTACCTTTTTTTTTTTTTATAACAATTTTATTGAGATATAAATTAAATACTATGAAAGTCATCCATTTAAGGTGTGTGATTCAATAGCTTTTACTAGATTCATAGAGTTATGTATCCATGACTGTTAATTTAGAGCGCTTTCCTTACCACAGAAAGAAACTCCATACCTGTTAGCCATCACTCCTCACCACCCCCATCCTACAAGCCCTATGCAAACAATAATCCACTTCCTTTTTTCTTTTTAAGGAATGCTTTTTTGGGGGGGTACTTTTTATTTATTTTTTTTTAAGTAAGCTCCATGCCCAACATGGGGCTTAAACTCACTACCCTGAGATCAAGAGTCACATGCCCTACCAGCTGGGCCAGCCAGGGCGCCCAATAGTCTACTTTCCGTCTCTCTAGGTCTGCCTGTTCTGGACATTTCATATAAATGGAATCAGACAATGTGACCATTTGTGTCTGGTTTCTTTCACTTAGCATGATGTTTTCAAGGCTCGTCCATGCGGTCGCCTGTACCAGCACTTCATTTCTTTTTATGGTTAAGTACTATTCCATTGTGTGGCCATACCACATTTTATTTATCCATTCTCAAGTATACTTTCTGTGATCGGCTGCTGCCTCCGCTGGGGGCAGAGGTGACTGCTCCTACATTCATGCCATGTGCCCCTGACACCTCTTGCAATAACCGCTGGCACAGTGACACCAACTGTTAACACGTCTCTCTCCTTGGAGGACCCCATCTCTGTTCATCTCTAACCGGTCCGAAGCAGACATTCGGCACTTATTGAATAAATGAAGGAACATCCAGTTCCAAGCTTAGCTTCTGCAAGCATTTGTTCATTCAAATAATCAAGATGTTCTGGAAGCACAGAGGAGGGAAGCTATTAACTCTGGTGAGGAAGTCAGAGAAAGGATGAGTCAGGGTTTGCCAGGTGGGGGAGAAAGGAAAAGGCCCTCCCACCTGGAAGTAGTGTTTGTAAAGACCGGAGAGGTGAAGGAGCGTGACAGAGCGTGACAGAGACAGGGAGATGGGTATGAGTGGCGTGTAGGTGTGTGACAGGGAGTGGCAGGAGGTGAGGCTGGGAAGGTAGGTCAGTCGAAAAGACCGCAAGCGTCAGGGTGAGGTTTTGTTCTGAAGTCATTTGGGAGTCTCTAAAGGTTTGAAGCCCCCAAGTGACATGATCAGGTCTATGCTTTAGAAAGACAGTCTTACAGGCAGTGTGAAGAATCAGTGGAGGGAGAGAAGCTTCCCTTCAGTGAGGAGGCTCTGCTGCAGGCCTGGCAAGCCCAGTGGGGCCTGGCAGAGGCAGTGTTGTGGGAATGGAAGACAGTGGACGTTCCTGTCTGAGGACGCACCAGGCTGGCCTTCCCCTCCTGCATCCATACTCCCAGATACCCTCCCCATGTCCACAGGGTTAATTGCTGTGTGTTTTGGGGGAGTCAGTTTACCTGTCTGGGCCGCAATAATCTCACCTCTAAAATGAGAGGGTTCCAACAAATATTTTCTCCGCTACTTACAACTGGAAGTTCCGAATCCGTCATTGGCTGTGGACATACTCTGGTGATGGGAGTAACCAGTGTCCTTCCCTGGGCCTTCGCTCCTGCTGGACAATGGAGAGAGTGGGCAAAGGGTAGTGCTGATGAGCTGGCGTCCCTCATCCCTGCCAGATACAAAGTCTGTAAAACTTGGAGAGACACAGATACTGGTGGGGTTGCCACTGTGGGCCTGTGGAGGAAGATGGTGCCCACTGGTCCCACAGAGACTCCCACCTACAGCCTGAGAGGGGGTGAAGCATGGTTGAGGTCTACCGTGATGAAGAGTGAGGGCCTAGATCTCAGAGGAGAGGGCTAGTCCTTCCCACACCCTCACGTCCCCTGCCTTCCATTCCCTGGAGCATTTCAGGCTATCCTTGCTAGAGCAAGCAAGGCCCTCAGTGGGAGGTGGGAGGCGGCCAGCCCAGCTCCATCCTCCTTCCCTCCTTCCCCTGCCCAAACCCCTTGTGGCCTCTGGCCTCTTGGCTGAGCACAACAGATTTCTCTGGTGGCATGCCCTCCGTCCGCAGTTTGCTGTGGATCTGACTACACTGCCCTGAAAGTCTCCCAGGGAGGGGCTGAGAGGAGGTCATTTGTAGGAGACAACTGAGTCTTGTAAACTGGACTTAAGGAATTTCCCCAGAAGTAGCACAATGTCCCCATTCTTTCCTTCCAAGGAGCCTCAGCCCGCCCCCCACCTACCCAGCCCACATTCTCTCCCCCACCCATCCCAGTCCCCCACTCATATTCCCAGTGTGATGGCTGCTTCCCAAGGCCCCACATGCTCAGCTTTGACCAGGCCAGTGTGCCCAGGAAGTGCCAGGCTGCTGAAGGGACGGGGAGTGACAGGCTCTCCCATGTCCTTTCTGGATCCAGCTGTGGGGTTGTGTTTCCTCAGAGGCCGCACCTCAGATCTTTGGCATTCGTGCGCAGGACTTCTCCCCCCACCATCCGAACCTCCAGATCTCTTGCTGAAGACCTTGTGCCACTTCCTTTTATCTGGGCTTCCAGTCTGGGTGTCCCTTCCTCCTCTGTTTTCCTCAGGGCAGCCCAGATTTTGATATCTGATGGGCCACAGCAGGGAGGGAAGGGCAGGGCCTGTTTGTATAGAGTAATTGAGGCCCCACCTCCCACAACCTGGAGATTAAGCTCTGGGGGAGGGGAAGGAGAAAATTGCTGAGATGGGGTAATCTGAAACTCTCTGTCAGGATAAATTGGGACAGGATCCCCATGCTTCCCCTCCCCTCTCAAACTCCCAGCACGTCCACCCACTCAGAGCACTGGCTCTAAGGCCCTGTCTTCTGAAGGGGGCCCCCTGCTGCTGGCCTCCAAGCTCAGTCTCTGCCCCACCCATGCCACAGCCAAGGAGGAGAGAGCATACATCCTCTGCTCTTACCTTCCCATGGCTGCCCAAGTCCCAGACACCTGGGTGGGTAGTTATGCCAGGAGAGGCCAAGCGGAGCCGGGGGCGGGGACGGGGGGGGGGGGGGCTTCCAGCTCCTAAGGGAACAGTAGGAGGCCGTCCTGCCGGATGGGGCCCCCAAAGACCTCCTGCAGCACTTTCCCAGCTGCTTCCCCACAAGGGCAGCCAGAAGCGTGGAGACTACTGGGTAGATAAGGTTTCACCAGCAGACAGCTGTGGAGCTTACGATTAGGCATGAGCGGAAGGGGAGGGAGGAGAGCAAGTCTTCAGCCGAAACCCCAGCCCGGCCCTTCTTCCAGTTCTTTCTGTCATCTGTGCCTTACCGTCATGGCTATTACCGCCACCCCCCCGCCCGGGGAACACGAACCAGCCCCCTTCCTGCGTGCACAGAGCCGGGGCTGCGTGCGTGCGTGCCCATGCACACACAAGCGTGGCCGGAAAACAGACCCAGGCCTCAGGGTCAGGCAGTGGGGATGAGGCTGGAGCAAGAAGCTGTGGGTGTGAGGATGGGCTGGGACTGAAGTGGACGTAGCGAGAGGGACACCGGGGCTCGGGCTGCGGTGGCCTGGGCATCGTCTCCCCACCGGGCCTCCTCAAGCGGCGCGGCTGCACAGGTGCCGGGGCGCTCGCGCTCACCTGCTTGCTTCTCTGCCCCGTACAGTTCCGCGGCCGCGCCAACCTGCACGTGTTCGAGGACTGGTGCGGCAGTTCCGTTCAGCAGCTCAGGAGGAACCTCCACTTCCCACTGTACCCCCATGTGAGTGTTTGCCGGGCGCGCCTCTTTTCCCTCTCTCGCCCCACTCCTGTCTCTCATCTCCCCCTGTCTTCAGTCTGCTTCATCTGTCCTGGCTTCTTTTCTGGTTCATTTTCTTTACTTTGTATCTTGGGTCCTCTCTTCTGCCCACAGTTACTACTCTTGCTCTCTTTCCAAGGATTCCTTTGATTTCTCTGCCATCTTCTGCATCATTTCAGCTTTCGGCTCTCATTGTGGGTTATGATGATAAAGTTTAGCCAGAGCCACCACGTATAGTTGGGCTGGTTGTGCACTGTACAAGGTCACATGGACAAAGGAGCAAGTGGGAGTGGAAATCTTGCCTACACTCCACTCACCAAGCCATGCCCCAGTCCCTTCTGTCTCCCTGCCCTGGTCTTCCCAACAGCCCTGAGTGGACCAATTAACTTCAGTTTCCTCTTCCCTCTTCTGGGTAATGGTTTCCCTCCCCTTTCTTGGCATAGATTCGCACAACCCTGAGGAAGCTGGCCGTGTCCCCCAAATGGACCAACTATGGCCTCCGCATCTTTGGCTACCTGCACCCCTTCACCGATGGTGAGGCCAGCCCCAAAGTCCCATCCTCCTGCTTCCTGCTCCAGGTTCTTTACGGTACCCAGAGAACATAAGCCTGTAGCTGAGAAGTAAGTCCGCACTAGGCTGCCTGGACCCTGTTAGGATATCACTGGGGAGAGAGGGGAAATTTAGTCATGGTGAAGTCTCATCCAATCCCCCCTCCCCCCCGGCTGCCACTTCACACCCTGATTTGCAGAGTCTGGCACTAACTTGTCTCTCCCTGGGAGTCTTCCCTGTCTTCACGGTGTGTCCTAAGATGAGGACCCCCACTTTACATAGAGGGAAGCCACAACACCAAGCCCCCTGAGAGAATGTAATCACTAAGACATAAAACAGGCCTTCAGCCCTTCATGCTAATGCCCTTCTTGCTCTCATCTGCAAACTTTCTCCCCCACTGCCCAGGGAAGATCCAGTTTGCCATTGCTGCAGATGACAACGCTGAGTTCTGGCTCAGCCGGGACGACCAGGTGTCAGGCCTTCAGCTGCTGGCCAGTGTGGGCAAGGTAGGGTCAGCCCAGTCCCAGAGCTCTGCTACTGGGCCCGGGAGCCAGGTTATGGAAGAGGCACCTGCCCGCGTCAGGAAACGCTCATTACCATTAGTCTCTCTGGCATGACAGCCAGGGAAGAAGGTGTGAGAGAAGCATCCTCCCTTTCACCGTGCCCTGTTTTACAAAGGGATAGTTGGAGTGTAAATTGGGGAGGAGTGAGGAGTTAGTCTGAGGCCACAGAAAGACTTCAGGAAGATTCCTCTGGGCGGGGACTGGGTCACATCCCCTTTTTGGGTTCCAGTGTCCTTAGCATGGTGCCGAGGATGCATGCCATGGGGCCTGATTCCTTGGGCCCCTCATAGGAAGGGCGGAGGTGCTTCTTGCCTGGGTCACCTGGCACTCCCCTCACCTCTCCTGTTTTCTCTACCATCTCCCTCCTCTTCTTTGCCCCCACGTGGTTTCCTCCCCATTCCTTCCTTGTCCATTCACGCCCCACCTCCCTTCCTTCATATTGCCCATCTTCCTCCTTCCTTCTCTTCTTGCTCTCCCCATACCTCTAGACTGGAAAAGAGTGGACCGCCCCTGGAGAGTTTGGGAAATTTCAGAGCCAAATTTCCAAGCCAGTGAGGTGAGTAGGGAGTCTCATGACATTCCTGTGAGCGACAGAAAAAACCCAACCTACGTCAAGTACTGAGGCCAAATCAGAGGCAGGAAGCCCAGTTGTACCCTCCCTGCTCTCCAGCCTTCCTTACCCTAGAGGCTCAGCGTGCCTGAGCACTCATGCATTCTGATAAATGAAGTCTTTGACTTGGAAACCATCTGGCCCATCCTTCCTTGTTTTACAGATGGGGAAACTGAGGCTCAGAGAGGGGTGCGACTTGATGAAGGTCACACAGCTATTTAGTGACACTCAGGACTAGAAAACAAAATAGGTCTCTCTTCTCCCAGCCCTTGCCCTTCCCATTTGCTTCATCCCTGGAGATTTCCACAGCGGTACAGCCTGGACACTGGCTCTCTGCCTGTGCTGCAAAGTTCCTCATCACTGTGATCCCTTGGGAGACTAGAGGGAGACCAGGCCTTTCCCATCCTGTAGTGGCTAGAAGCTTTAACATGCTGGAAGAGGAACTTAGCTTAACTTTAGAGTGCCACCTGGTGGTTTGCACACACAGACAAGAACATGAATCAGCTTCATGGTGATAATAGCGGTCGGGAACAATAAGACGGTCTAGCTTGCAGAGTGCTTGCTATGTCCAGTCTCTGTGGTGAGCACTTTACGTGGAACTCAGCATGGCAGCTAATGTCATGGACCCAGAAGCAAGACTGCCTGGGTCCAAATCCCAGCTCCACCACTTACTACTTCAGTGATTTGGGGGCAAATTCTATAAATTCTATAAATAAGAATTAAGTGAGCTGGTATGTATAAAGCCCTTAGAATAGTGTCTGGCGTGTAGTAACCACTCTGTAAGGGTTACTATTACAGACTTACAATAGTTCAACTTACGATGTTTCAACTTGACGATGGTGTAGAAGTGATATGCATTCAGTGGAAACTGTACTTCAGATTTTGAATTTGGATCTTTTTTCAGGCTAGCAGTGAGGGCTACAGTAGTCTCTTGTGATGCTGGGCAGTGGCCGTGAACCTCAGTTCCCAGTCAGCTACCGGATCGATCACTGGGTCAACAACTGATATGCTTAGAATCATTCTGTGCACATACCACCATGCTGTTTTTCACTTTCATTCAGTAACTTATGTGGGCTGTTCAGCACTTTAGGCTTTGTGTCAGATGATCTTGCCCAATTGTAGGCTAATGCTAGTGTTCTGAGCACGTTCAAGGTGGGCCAGGCAAAGCTATGATGTTCGAGAGGTTAGATGTGTTAAATGCATTTTGACTTCCAATATTTTCAACTTACGATGAGTCTGTCAGAACGTAAGCCCATCATGAGTTGAGGAAGACGTGTATTTCCTCTGATTTTCCTGTA
>NC_048233.1:3148873-3153550 GCF_002007445.2 Ailuropoda melanoleuca | reverse complement strand
GAGAGTTTGGGAAATTTCAGAGCCAAATTTCCAAGCCAGTGAGGTGAGTAGGGAGTCTCATGACATTCCTGTGAGCGACAGAAAAAACCCAACCTACGTCAAGTACTGAGGCCAAATCAGAGGCAGGAAGCCCAGTTGTACCCTCCCTGCTCTCCAGCCTTCCTTACCCTAGAGGCTCAGCGTGCCTGAGCACTCATGCATTCTGATAAATGAAGTCTTTGACTTGGAAACCATCTGGCCCATCCTTCCTTGTTTTACAGATGGGGAAACTGAGGCTCAGAGAGGGGTGCGACTTGATGAAGGTCACACAGCTATTTAGTGACACTCAGGACTAGAAAACAAAATAGGTCTCTCTTCTCCCAGCCCTTGCCCTTCCCATTTGCTTCATCCCTGGAGATTTCCACAGCGGTACAGCCTGGACACTGGCTCTCTGCCTGTGCTGCGGAAAGTTCCTCATCACTGTGATCCCTTGGGAGACTAGAGGGAGACCAGGCCTTTCCCATCCTGTAGTGGCTAGAAGCTTTAACATGCTGGAAGAGGAACTTAGCTTAACTTTAGAGTGCCACCTGGTGGTTTGCACACACAGACAAGAACATGAATCAGCTTCATGGTGATAATAGCGGTCGGGAACAATAAGACGGTCTAGCTTGCAGAGTGCTTGCTATGTCCAGTCTCTGTGGTGAGCACTTTACGTGGAACTCAGCATGGCAGCTAATGTCATGGACCCAGAAGCAAGACTGCCTGGGTCCAAATCCCAGCTCCACCACTTACTACTTCAGTGATTTGGGGGCAAATTCTATAAATTCTATAAATAAGAATTAAGTGAGCTGGTATGTATAAAGCCCTTAGAATAGTGTCTGGCGTGTAGTAACCACTCTGTAAGGGTTACTATTACAGACTTACAATAGTTCAACTTACGATGTTTCAACTTGACGATGGTGTAGAAGTGATATGCATTCAGTGGAAACTGTACTTCAGATTTTGAATTTGGATCTTTTTTCAGGCTAGCAGTGAGGGCTACAGTAGTCTCTTGTGATGCCGGGCAGTGGCCGTGAACCTCAGTTCCCAGTCAGCTACCGGATCGATCACTGGGTCAACAACTGATATGCTTAGAATCATTCTGTGCACATACCACCATGCTGTTTTTCACTTTCATTCAGTAACTTATGTGGGCTGTTCAGCACTTTAGGCTTTGTGTCAGATGATCTTGCCCAATTGTAGGCTAATGCTAGTGTTCTGAGCACGTTCAAGGTGGGCCAGGCAAAGCTATGATGTTCGGGAGGTTAGATGTGTTAAATGCATTTTGACTTCCAATATTTTCAACTTACGATGAGTCTGTCAGAACGTAAGCCCATCATGAGTTGAGGAAGACGTGTATTTCCTCTGATTTTCCTGTACAGTGTGTACTGTTAAAACCGCCGTCTTACAGAAGAGAAAACTAAAGTTACACTGTGAATAAGAGGTAGCGTGGGGACACCAGGCCAGAATTAAAAGTGAAACTCCTGGGATTCTGGCAGCAGAGAGAAAAGGACAAGGGGAGGCTGCAGGTGCAAGGTGGGAGCTGGTGTGGCACGGCAGAGGAGTGGGTCAGAAAGGCAACCACAGCACCTGAGAAGATAGCCTTCCGTGTCTCTGCTCTCTCCTGCCAGCCTGGCGGCCTCCCGGAGGTACTACTTTGAGGTGCTGCACAAGCAGAACGACAAGGGCACAGATCATGTGGAAGTTGCGGTGAGAGCTCCGCCATTCCTGCCCCCCAGCTCAGCTTGGGGCCACTCCTCACCCCTTGTCCCTGGAACCCTTTTCTAAATCCAGCTCCCTCCAACCCTCCGCATCCACCCTCTCTCCTCTTCCAGTGGCGACGGAATGACCCCGGAGCCAAGTTCACCATTATTGACTCCCGTTCCCTGTCCCTCTTCACAAGTGAGTAGGCTCTGCTCCTCCCCTGGAGACAGAGGCAAGCTGTGCCAACATGTGGGGCTCAGTCTGCTGGGGGGCTTTGGTCAGGGGAGGGGTGGAGGCTAGAGCTCAAGGTGCTTGGAATGTGGGTGGAAGGGGGTCCAGAACAAGGAACAGAACTTAAAGGGACCCTAAGGTCAGAGATCCTTAACTCTCAGGGGTCAGTGACACTGTTGAGAACCTGCTGGAAGCTTACTGAGACCTTGCCCTAGAAAAATGCCCTTGTCCATCTACACACAATATGTTGTGTACAATTTCAAAGGCATCCAGAGACCGTGAGGCTCACTCCAGATGAAAAGCCTCTGAGTGAGGCCAGTTTCCTATTTCACAGTTGAGGGTCCCATGGTTCTTCACAAAGCCATGACCAGAGCTGAAAAAACTTTCTTACCTGCTTTAGATTTGCAGTAAATGAACTCTTCAGTTGTACTATGTATTGCTCATTATTTCCTATGCATTTGCAGGCCCCACTAAAAAATCACCACCGGGCAGGTGAGGCCATGTGGGCCCGGGTGTAGGAAGAGCGGGGTCAGAACCTTAAAGGAGGAAGGGAAAGCTGAGTGCTGGGAGGAGACTGGGAAGGCAGTGGGAAGTGTGTAAGAGACCAGGAGGACAGGATGGGGACAGGCCGGGGTAGTGTGGGTTCACTGGACATGGGGGCAGTGTGGCATGGGCAGGACAGGTGGGAGAGGTTGGGGTGAACGAAGCTAAAGGCCATGAGGTCAAGGCAGAAGGGGCAGGTTGTCAGCAGGTGAGTCGGTGCAGGAGGAAGAAGGGAGAGCTGGAGTCCGTAGATAAATGTGAAACGAGAAGAAAGAGGCCCATAGTAAAGATCAGCGAAGAAACTAGTTAGATGAGCCAGAGGTAACCAGCCCCGGTATAGGAGAGCTGCTCCTGGGACTGAAGACAGGTGAATTCAGATGGCAGCGAGCCACAGCGAGCAAGCAGTCCCCAAGTGGTTAGAAAGGGGAGGAGGAGGCCTGGCCCACTTGGAGAGGAGAATACTGGTGGGGGCAGGGTGGGGCGCAGGGGTAGTGGGGGAGGATGGGGTGGGCGATGAGCCGGGCTGCTGAGAACGCAAGGGGGTGCCCTGCTGTGGTCCGCCTTGCTGGCTGGTCTACCTGAGATGCGGTGTAACCCGGAGGCTGAGACTACACTGCCCAGGTTCAGATTGAGCTTTGCCACTGACCGGTTGTGTAGTCTTTGGCAAATGACTTAGATTCTCTTTGCTAAAGTTCCTAGTCTGTAAGTAGGAATAATCAGTAAACACCTAAGGCATGCGGTGCTTATGGAGATGAAGTGGTTTGGTATTTGTGAGATGCTTAGAACAGTGCCGGCTGGTTATTTGGTAAGTGCTCAATACGTGTTTGTGACATAAATGTAGCAGACTCACGATGACAGATTTCCAGCAGAGAGCGGTGACACACTTGAGGAAGTGGTGTCTTTTTCCCATTTGCACAAAGTTGTGCTTTGTGGTAGCCATGGGGCTGGTCGAGTGGGTCCAAGGGAAATCAGTAGCTGAACCCACAACTTGTGAGAGGGCAGGGCTAGAGGGGAGAGGGATTACGCACACCCGTACCATCCCTGGGGGGCATTACAGAAGCCTGGGCTCCGGCTCTGCCTCAGACTCACAGCTGCTTCTGTTCTTTCCTCCCTGGGCCCAGATGAGACCGTCCTAAGGATGGATGACGTGGGCCATATCCCTCAGACAGCAGCCAGCCATGCAGGCTCCCGAGACTCTCTTCCCAGAGAGGAGCCACCCCTCGCAGACATGCTGCGGCCTGACCCTCGGGACACCCTCTATCGAGGTAAGGCCTTGGCCGCATGCTTGTCATCCAGTCTGGGTGCCGTATGCTGCCAGGCCCCGGGGTGTCAGTAGAGGAGACTCCATAGATTGTCACTTCTCCCACAGTATCCCCAGAGTCAGAGAATCTTGGTTTTTCCCTTGGAGTGTAAAATATAACATGCATACGGAAAAGTACAAAATATATATGTGTACGATTTTACCGTTACACACGTCGTTACGCAGCAAACGTTGTGTAACCACCTCCCAGGACAGGAATTAGAACTAGAGCCCAGAAGTCCCTGCGTGTCCCTCCACAATCACATATATCATACTTTCCTACTGGATCCCAACTCTTCTAATCCAACGAGAGAAGTATGTTCCCACCAAGGTGCTGGAGTCGTAAATTCTTGGGAGCGTTTATACTTTAATAGATGAGAGAGCCCCCGACCCTCAAACCCGCACAACAGCTGGGAGGAAATTCGGTTATTGGCCCTGCGCTAAGATGAGACTCGGTGGCCTCTTGGACGTTTCTAAACCTTCACTGGGGCTGGCCCTGTACAGCACTCACCGTGCCATGAACCGGGGACCAAGTCCGAGTCCTTGGCCTCCAAGGCTTCTTGAATGCACCCACCGCAGAGGAATGGTGCCAGCCTTGGTTTGGCAACCTCCGCTGATGGACTTGGACTCTGCCCACGGCTGCCATGAGCGCATACCAAAAGGTGCCCGCTCAGAGTGGAGGCCTTCGGTCCTCCCCTCAGCCGAGAGCCTTGGTGCCTTGAAGCTAGCCCGTTCCAGGCTTGCGTCCCCACCCTCATCCCTCTTCCCTTACTGTCCTCAGTGCCTCTGATCCCCAAGACTCATCTCCGCCACGTCCTGCCCGATTGTCCCTACAAACCCAGCTACCTGGTGGATGGGCTCCCCCTGCAGCGCTACCAGGG
>NC_048233.1:3131015-3148035 GCF_002007445.2 Ailuropoda melanoleuca | reverse complement strand
GCGAGCCACAGCGAGCAAGCAGTCCCCAAGTGGTTAGAAAGGGGAGGAGGAGGCCTGGCCCACTTGGAGAGGAGAATACTGGTGGGGGCGGGGTGGGGCGCAGGGGTAGTGGGGGAGGATGGGGTGGGCGATGAGCCGGGCTGCTGAGAACGCAAGGGGGTGCCCTGCTGTGGTCCGCCTTGCTGGCTGGTCTACCTGAGATGCGGTGTAACCCGGAGGCTGAGACTACACTGCCCAGGTTCAGATTGAGCTTTGCCACTGACCGGTTGTGTAGTCTTTGGCAAATGACTTAGATTCTCTTTGCTAAAGTTCCTAGTCTGTAAGTAGGAATAATCAGTAAACACCTAAGGCATGCGGTGCTTATGGAGATGAAGTGGTTTGGTATTTGTGAGATGCTTAGAACAGTGCCGGCTGGTTATTTGGTAAGTGCTCAATACGTGTTTGTGACATAAATGTAGCAGACTCACGATGACAGATTTCCAGCAGAGAGCGGTGACACACTTGAGGAAGTGGTGTCTTTTTCCCATTTGCACAAAGTTGTGCTTTGTGGTAGCCATGGGGCTGGTCGAGTGGGTCCAAGGGAAATCAGTAGCTGAACCCACAACTTGTGAGAGGGCAGGGCTAGAGGGGAGAGGGATTACGCACACCCGTACCATCCCTGGGGGGCATTACAGAAGCCTGGGCTCCGGCTCTGCCTCAGACTCACAGCTGCTTCTGTTCTTTCCTCCCTGGGCCCAGATGAGACCGTCCTAAGGATGGATGATGTGGGCCATATCCCTCAGACAGCAGCCAGCCATGCAGGCTCCCGAGACTCTCTTCCCAGAGAGGAGCCACCCCTCGCAGACATGCTGCGGCCTGACCCTCGGGACACCCTCTATCGAGGTAAGGCCTTGGCCGCATGCTTGTCATCCAGTCTGGGTGCCGTATGCTGCCAGGCCCCGGGGTGTTAGTAGAGGAGACTCCATAGATTGTCACTTCTCCCACAGTATCCCCAGAGTCAGAGAATCTTGGTTTTTCCCTTGGAGTGTAAAATATAACATGCATACGGAAAAGTACAAAATATATATGTGTACGATTTTACCGTTACACACGTCGTTACGCAGCAAACGTTGTGTAACCACCTCCCAGGACAGGAATTAGAACTAGAGCCCAGAAGTCCCTGCGTGTCCCTCCACAATCACATATATCATACTTTCCTACTGGATCCCAACTCTTCTAATCCAACGAGAGAAGTATGTTCCCACCAAGGTGCTGGAGTCGTAAATTCTTGGGAGCGTTTATACTTTAATAGATGAGAGAGCCCCCGACCCTCAAACCCGCACAACAGCTGGGAGGAAATTCGGTTATTGGCCCTGCGCTAAGATGAGACTCGGTGGCCTCTTGGACGTTTCTAAACCTTCACTGGGGCTGGCCCTGTACAGCACTCACCGTGCCATGAACCGGGGACCAAGTCCGAGTCCTTGGCCTCCAAGGCTTCTTGAATGCACCCACCGCAGAGGAATGGTGCCAGCCTTGGTTTGGCAACCTCCGCTGATGGACTTGGACTCTGCCCACGGCTGCCATGAGCGCATACCAAAAGGTGCCCGCTCAGAGTGGAGGCCTTCGGTCCTCCCCTCAGCCGAGAGCCTTGGTGCCTTGAAGCTAGCCCGTTCCAGGCTTGCGTCCCCACCCTCATCCCTCTTCCCTTACTGTCCTCAGTGCCTCTGATCCCCAAGACTCATCTCCGCCACGTCCTGCCCGATTGTCCCTACAAACCCAGCTACCTGGTGGATGGGCTCCCCCTGCAGCGCTACCAGGGACTCCGCTTTGTAAGTCTTGGTGCTGGGCAGTAGGGGCAGTGGGGGCTTGTGGCCTGTGGCTGAGATGGAGAGGTGCCGGGCCTCACTCTTCCCCTTCCCTGCCACATAGCAGCAGACAGGGTGGCCTCACAGGTCCATGGGCTGGGTTTACTTGCGTTCCGAGTTGCCCGTGGCTCAGTGGACCACCCTATAAACTTCGAGAATGAGTGCTTGGCCTTAGTACGGCCTCCAACACCACCTCTGCCACAGTGATGATGACGATGGGAGGTGGGCTGGCCTGAGGCTTCCTATACTCTCCGCGCCTTGAGCCACACAACCCTGTCCTACCTGGGTTGTCCTACCGGGGGATCGGCCAGCAGTACTTCTTAAACTCATAGATGAGGCACTGGGGAAATTGAACTGTGGAGGGGAGGTTAGCTCTAGAGAATCTGTCTATAGCCCAGGTAGAAACCGCAGAGGCGGAATGCACAGTCTATATGCAGATCTAAAAAACGATTAAGAGAGTGCTCGAGGCAGGAAGAAGCAGCCAAGAGTCATCCTCTGGGTCAGGGAATGGGTGGGGTCTAACTGGGAAGCTGGTTGGTGGCATTGCCTGAAGCTGTGTAAGGGGGGCAGGAAGTAGTGGAGTGGTTAACAAAAGGGGGGTTGTTCCAGAGCCGTGGGAGGTTCAGGTAAGGGTTTGGAGGTGGCAGGGAGGATGAGATGGCAGGAGGAGGAGAGAATGGTGCTGGCTACAGCTGGGGAGAAGGAGCTAGGATGGGAGGTGAGGGACGCATGCACTGGGAAGCTTGAGTCCGGGGTTGCATTTGGTTCAGAGAGCCCAGGAGAGGAGACCTGAAGAGTGGGATGGAATCCCAGTCTGTGGAACAAATGTCTTCATCCAGAGCTCAAAGCAGCCCTTCTCCCTTCCAGGTCAGGGCCCTCCGAGCCCTGTGTGGTCCCGGCAGGCTTAAGTCTGGTGGGTTGACTTCTTAATGAGGTCCCACCCTCTCATCCCTGCTGCTGCTTTCTCTGCTCCAGGTTCATCTGTCCTTTGTTTACCCTAATGACTATACCCGCCTGAGCCACATGGAGACTCATAATAAATGCTTCTACCAGGAAAACTCCTACTACCAGGACAGGTGAGCGACACTGAATGGGGCAAGAAAAGCACCTTACAGAGGGGCTCTGCAGGAGCTGGGAGAGCTGTCTGGACTAGAGGGGCCACAAATGCCCTTCCAGCCCGGGGAGTCTTGGCCCTTCCCGGGCATGCCACATGCTCACGGACACGCACACACTCCTGCCCAGCCTCGTCTCTGCACTCCAGTCTGGGCATGACCCCATACCGCTGCTGGCGCTTCCTGCAGAGCCTCACACATTAGCCTGTGGGGCACTGGGTGCCAGTCTGCCTCTCCCTTCCTCCTGCAGGTTCGGCTTTCAGGAGTACATCAAGATTGACCAGCCTGAGAAGCAGGGGCTGGAGCAGCCAGGTACAGAGTGACAGCTGAGGCTTCCAGGTCAGGCTGGGGGGGATGAGCATAGTCTGTTTCTGGAGGAAGTTCAGACCATGCCAGCCCTGCCCCCGAGGAGCTTAAAATCAGAACGACACAGCCCCTCCCCCTACACCCAAAGGAGTAGAGAGTGGTACTCCTTCGTTTTCTGTCCCAGGCACATGTGGAAAGTGACACTGTTTCTAACAGCTGGAGAAGAGTTAGAGCCCCAGAGGAGATGACTTGGACTGCTGGAGGGGTCCCTCTCCCTGGCACGTCACTGGGGAAGTTCTGCTATAGAGAAGCACTGTCGTCCTGTGGCCTTTCTTCTTGAGGGATTAGGGCATGCCAGGGGCCATTTGTCGGGTCCTGCATGTGCCAGGTACCTCCTAGGCACTTTGGGTGTTTTATATCACTCCATCTTCCCAACAGCCGTATGGAAGATGCATGATTAGTCCCTTTATGCAGAGGAAGAAACTGGGATTAGTTGAGGTTGGTAACTTGCCCAAGATCTCACAGTAAGCAAGTGGCAGAGCCCAGGTACAGTCCCCATCTGACGCTCGCTGGTGTGTCATTCTAGGATCAACTGCTGTCTTGTATATCTTGCTTAAGAAAGGTTAGAAACTCTGATGTGAGGAATGGTTGTTGTTGTTTATTAACAACAGGTTTTGAGGAAAGCCTTCTAGAAGAATCCCAGTATGGAGAAGCGGCAGAGGAGACCCTTGCCTCCAATGTCCAGAACACCAGGATGACAGAGGGAAGACAAGTGCCTACCTTTCTCCCTGGGCAGGGTGTCACCGACTACCGCCTCCGGGGCCTGCGGAAGCTCCTGGCTCAGCCCCAGGAGCGTCTGCTGGCATCCTTTTCCAAGGAGAACTCCACAGCTCCCTTCCCTGGGAGGACCAACGATGTCCCAGTCCAGCAACCAAAGAAGAGGGAGCAAAGACCCAGCGCTGAGCCCAGCCAAGATCCACCTCACTCTGAGAAGTGGCCCCCAGGGCATCTGGCAGGGAAACTGCCTCCCATCAAGGGGCCCAGGCCCACTGGTGACAGTCCCAGGAAGACTCTAGGGCAGTCCCAGTGGCTGAATCAAGTTGAGACATACATCGCAGAGCAGAGAAGGGGAGACAGGATGGAGCCCCCAGCCCCCAGGAGGGGTTGGCATGGCGAGGAAGACGTCGTGGTAGCTGCAGGCCAGGAAGGACAGGTGGAGGGAGAAGAAGAGGGGGAGGAAGAGGAAGAGGAAGAGGATATGAGTGAGGTGTTCGAATATGTGCCTATGTTTGACCCAGTGGTAAACTGGGACCAGACCTTCAGTGCTCGGAACCTTGACTTCCAAGCCCTGCGGACCGACTGGATCGATCTGAACTGTAACACGTCTGGCAACCTGCTGCTTCCAGAGCAGGAGGCTCTCGAGGTCACACGGGTCTTCCTGAGGAAGCTCAGCCAGAGGAGCCGGGGGTAAGGTAAAAGGGTCTTCTGGGACCGGGGCTGGGGCACGGCGGCCAGCTGGCCTGGGGGCGGGAACCTGGGGGCTGTCGCCCATTCCCCTGCTGCAGGCTCCCTGGACAATCACGGACTTGGGACCCCCTGGTCCTGAGAATGAGGTCTACCTGTCAGGTCTTTGTCCACCCTCGGGCAAGGATCTGACATCCTTTGGTACCTGGCCTGGGATGTGTGTTGAGTGCTGGGAAGGCTGGGTAGATGGGGTCCTCTTCGTCAGGGAAGGATCTAGTCATAAAGGGATAGAACAGGCAAAACTGAGACTCAAAGAGACAGGACCTCAGGTATGGGCTAGAAGGGCGAGGGCAGAAAGCAGGGCCTGTCTTTGTTTTTGCATTCGTTCATTTAACCAATCAACATTCTTATAAGTGAGATACAATTCACATAACACTTAATGCACCATTTTAGAGTGTAAGTTTTAGAGTGTACAATTTGGTGGGTTTTAGGCATATTCATAACGTTGTGCAACCATCACCACTATCTGATTCCAGAACGTTTTATCACTTTTAAAAGGACCCCTGTACCTGTTAGCATTACTTCCATTTCTCCCTCCTCTCGGTCCCTAGCAACCACTACCTGGCTTTCTCCTGCTATAGATTGACCTATAATAATTTCATGTAAATGGAGTTACATTACATGTAAATGTAATATGTGGCCTTCTGTGTCTGGCTTCTTTCACTTTGCAAGACATTTTCAAGGCTTCTCCACGTTGTAGACTGTATTGAGTGCTTTGTTCCTTTGTACTGCTGCATAATATTCCATTGTGTGACTATTCCACATAGTGTTGCTTGACATTTGTGTTGCTCACTTTGGGGCTGTCATGAATATAATGCTGCTATGAACAGTTGTGTACACTTTTTTTTTGCATGAACATGTTTCACTTCTCTTGGGGATATACCTAGGAGTAGCATTGCTGAGTCATATGGTAACTATGTTTAACATTTTGAGAAACTGCCAATCTCTTTTCCAAATGAGCTGCATCATTCTATATTCCCATCAGTGGTGTCATTTCTCGACATCTCTGTCAACGCTTGTTATTTTCCTTTCTTTTCCCTTTTTTTTTTTAAAGATTTTATTTATTTATTCGACTGAGATAGAGACAGCCAGCGAGAGAGGGAACACAAGCAGAGGGAGTGGGAGAGGAAGAAGCAGGCTCATAGCGGAGGAGCCTGATGTGGGGCTCGATCCCATAACGCCAGGATCACGCCCTGAGCCGAAGGCAGACGCTTAACCGCTGTGCCACCCAGGCGCCCCTATTTTCCTTTCTTGAAAATAGCCATCCTAATGGGTGTGAAATCCTATCATGTGGTGGCTTTGATTTGCATTCCCCTAGTGATTAATGATACTGAGCTAACCAATCAACATTTCTCTAATAACCCATCATGTGTTATGGACTGTGAGTGAACCATATTTTATTAATGAGGGTCAGTTTCTGAAGGAAACACATTCACCTTATACGCTTAGGATCTTAGAGCTATAACAGACTTTAGAGACCATCCCAGGTCAGTAGGTGCATTTTTAAAGATGGAGGCAGTGAACACTGGAGGTTAAACATCTGGTGGAATCATCTTATTTATTTATTTATTATTATTTTTTTAAGTAAGCTCTGCACCCAGCGTGGGGCTTTGAACTCACAACCCTGAGATCAAGAGTCACACACTCCACTGACTGAGCCAGCCAGGCGTCCCTGGTGTCAGCATCTTAGCCAATGGCAACACTAGGACAAAACCAGGGTCTCCTGACCGCTGGCCTCACAGGCTCCTACATACCATGTTACCCCCCACAGTGGGGGAGGAGTTACTCAAGCCTCCCACCCTTCCTGCCACAGAAAGTACCAGCTACAGCGCATCGTGAATGTGGAGAAGCGCCAGGACCGGCTACGCGGGGGTCGCTACCTCCTGGAGCTTGAGCTGCTGGAACGAGGCCAGCGCCCAGTGCGACTCTCCGAGTATGTGTCTACACGAGGCTGGCAGGGCATCGATCCAGCTGGTGGGGAAGAGGTCGAGGCCCGGAACCTGCAGGGCCTGGTTTGGGGCTCACACAACCGCCGGAGACATGTCTTGAATGTCCGGGCCCCAGAGCCCAAACTGTGTTGGCCCCAGGGCTTCTCCTGGAATCACCGAGCCGTGGTCCACTTCGTTGTGCCTGGTGAGCCTCAAGCTGAGCCCGGCCGTTATCAGCAGAGTGGGGATCCTAAAAGTCACCATGAGCACCTAGGTCTCTGCTCACTGATGTGATCTCATGAGAACCGTGGGAGAGACCACTCGACAGTCGAGGACCTGAGGTCACAGGGCTGAGTGTCGTGGTCGGCAAAGATGCCGACTTGTAGGCCAGGTGCTCCCTGTTGTGCCAGGTGTCAGGGTGGGGGCGGGGCGAGCGTGGCCCCGTTGTGCAGGGGTGTCAGCTGCTCTGGGAAACAGACATAGGGTGGCTTAGCTGGTTTCTGTAGTGGGAAAGGGGAGCACAGAACAGACGTGTGGACAGGAGAGCAAGGGTGCTGCTAGGATGGGCGGATAACAGGGTTTGAGTGTGAAAGCAAGGTCGGTTACTACGAGGGAGCTGAGGACAAGTCCTGGTCCCAGGCCTTCCCCGGGGGCCTTGACCGGAGGCTCCATGGGCAGCAGGGTGCGGAGACCCCTGTTGCTGGTCAGCTGTCCCTCTGCCTTCCGCCTCTCTGCTGCACTGCTGGTGGGTCCGCGGTGGCAGAGGCCCGCTGGGGCCCCGACTCGTGCCGGAGCTGGCACTGGGCTGCCTTTCTCGGCATTACCGGTTCTCTCTCCCCACTGCCGTCCGCGGTAGTGAAAAACCAGGCGCGCTGGGTGCAGCAGTTTATCAGAGACATGGAAAGGCTGTTCCAGGCCACCAGTGACCCACACTTCAATATCATCATCACTGACTACAGCAGCGAGGACATGGACGTCGAGATGGCCCTAAAGAGGTCCAAGCTGCGGAGGTGAGGAGGCTCCCCGGCCGGAGCCCAGCTTGCGCCACCTGCTTTCTAGAGTCCCAGGACAGCTGGGTGCCGGACAAAGCCCGAAGTCACAGCTGGCTTTCCTGATTCCCGGGGTCTGGCTTTCTCCAGACAGCTCACCTGCCCACGATCCCACACTAGGAGCACACATCACCTTCCCTCGGGCCCACCGGCGTTCTCCACAGACCACTGCTGCCGAGCCCTCATACCCTGCCCTTCTGTCCTCTCCTCTCCCTGCAGCTACCAGTACATGAAGCTGAGTGGAAACTTCGAGCGCTCGGCTGGGCTTCAGGCCGGCATAGACCTGGTGAAGGTAATAGCCTGGGAGGGGCTTGGCAGACACGGTTACAGACTGGTTAAGAGGTGGGGACATCCGGGATGTGTGAGGTGGTCAGCTCCTCGGGGAGGAAGGAGTGAGGACATGGGAGGTCCTCTCTGCTCTGCTGCAGGGCAGGTGCCAGGGTGGGACTGAAAAAATGACAGCGGGGCATTTGTCCGGAGGCCTTGCAGCCCATAAAGGGTGCAGGGGAGGGGTCAGAATTCATTCTCTGACTCAGAATTGTGCTCTGGTGGCCAGTACTGTGGAAATCTGCCCAACAGTTTGTTCTGTGGGAGTTTGTCCATCACTCGAGTGGGAAGGAGCCTGAGGATTGTCCTTGGGAGTGGCCTGCCCCCCGAGCCCTGGTCTGTGGGGTCTGCTGACCCTCCCCCGTGCGTCCTCAGGACCCGCACAGCATCATCTTCCTCTGTGACCTCCACATCCACTTCCCAGCTGGAGTCATCGACACCATCCGGAAGCACTGTGTGGAGGGCAAGATGGCCTTCGCCCCCATGGTGATGAGGCTGCATTGCGGGGCCACCCCCCAGTGGCCTGAGGGTGAGCCCTGCCTTGGGCTGGGGTGGGGTTCTTGGATCTTTATCCCAGAGCTGGAAACAGCCATGTCCACTGTGGCAGCCCTCTCCCTCCCCCTCTGGTTCCTTCTGCCCACCTGGACGGCCCACCAGGGAGGTGCCTGAGGGCTGTGCCCACGGCCACAGCAGCAGCAGCGATGAACATTTCCTCCCAGCTTCCCTTCATTCAGTCACCAGATATTTACTGTGTGCCAGGTTCTGTGCCCTATGCAGATAGAAATATGGAGACAGGTCCTTTGCCTCTGGAGAGGGAAACAGACCAGGAAAGCACGCTCAGCTGTGTCTCCAGTGGCTTTTGTTGTCGGATCCTGTTGTAGGGCCTGTAATCACCCCCTGGTGGGACTGCAGCTTCCACTGGACCCTGAACCGGAGTGGGGGGGGCTTTCCCCCAGAACAGGCAGGGACTTGTTCACATGAGACAGTTTTCAGCGTCAGGCACCCCGTCCTCTGTCTTTCAGAGAAGGTTCTGGGGATGCAGCCAGCAGGCTTCATTGCTTCCTCCTGGCCCCTGGCTCATCTCACAGGGGGCTTCTTGTCTGGCCACAGGCTACTGGGAGGTGAATGGGTTTGGACTGCTCGGCATCTACAAGTCAGACCTGGACAGAATCGGGGGCATGAACACCAAGGAGTTCCGAGATCGCTGGGGCGGGGAAGACTGGGAGCTGCTGGACAGGTGACTGGGGGACGAGGGCACGTGAGAGGGGCTATGGGGAGAGAACACGGCTAGAGCGGCCGAGGCCGGGCCTACGGGGCTGCAGGTTCCTGACCACTGGACGCAGAGGAAGCCTTGCCTCTTACCAGGGGTCATACTCCTCGCCTGGCCGAGACCAGTTTCTGTGTCTACTAGAAGGGGGATGATACTGGCTGCACCTGTGTCGCAGGGTTGGCGTGGAGATTAAACTGCACGGTGACCTGTCGGAGTAAAGCTGAAGCCGTTGAACTGTAGCAGTGTAAATGCTGATGCTCTCAGCCCAGTGCCGTGGGAGAGCACGGACACAGCTGCCTTCTCCTGCATCGGGGCCCTCCTCCCGTGCACCGCTGCCGGGCGGGGAAGCTGAGGCTGGGGGAATGGACAAGAGAGACAGGCGAAGGGTCAGGAGAGACTTGGGGGCCAGCAAAAGAGACCGTGTGGATCATTAAAGGGCAGAAAGATATCCAGGAGGTCCTGGGGCCCTGGAAGCCCGGGAGAAGGGAGTTCCAGGGAGCAGGAAATAGTCCCTGGGAAGAAGGAGAAAGGAGAACACAGGACAGGCCACAGACTTGGCAAGCGGACGGAAGAGGGTGTTGAGGCAGGAGCAGGCGGGCTGGGACCCTGTTGCAGGGTGGTGAGGGAGCAGAAGCTGTGTTAACATGAGATCCTCTTTCAAGAAATTTGCTTTTTAAAAGAAAAGAAATTTGCTGCCATGAGGAGCGCCTGGCTGGCTCCGTTGAGAGAGCATGCAGCTTTTGATCTCAGGGTCGTGAGTTCAAGCCCCATGTTGGGGGTAGAGGTTTTTTAATAAGTAAAAGTTACAGAAGAAAGAGGGAAATTTGTTGCCAAGAGAAAGGAAGGGAAAGAGGACGATACCTTGAGATTTGGGTTGACGGGGAGGGGGCAGAGGAGAGAAAGGGAGAGAGACATCAAAGGAAGAAAGGACAGGGTCAACTGCATATCATTCTCTCTCCAAAGACTGGCAGACTGAGACTCTGAACGGTGACATGCTTCACACGGTGTGGGCCTGGGGTTCAAATCCAGGCTGGCTGGCTCCGAAGCCCACGCTCTGTGTGCTCCAGCCTCCTCCCGTGACCCGTGGGGAGTAAACAGGAAGACAGGGACAGGGGGTGACGTAGACGTGGGCGGTGGGGTCCTCAGGGGCCCGGGCCTCTCCCCAGTTGCCTCTCGTGCTTCTGTTGCTCACCCTGCCCCTCCCGCATTCAGGATCCTCCAAGCGGGCCTGGAAGTGGAACGTCTCTCCCTCAGGAATTTCTTCCATCACTTCCATTCCAAGCGAGGCATGTGGAACCGCCGCCAGATGAAGATGCCGTGATCCCGAGGGGCGGCCTGCTGGACTGACTGCTTCCTGCTCCTTGACCTGTTCTCGCTCCCCGGTGTCCCTGCTCAGCATTGAGGAGGAGGGGGAAGGGGGGCAGAAGCCATGGCGGGGTCCTGAGAGGCCTCAGAGCTAACACCATCACTCCACCAGAGCTGTCGCCTCACGCAGATAGCTGCCGAGGCCCCTCTCTCTACCCTTGGGGCCCCTGAAGGGAGGACCTTGGGAGAGGGACCAGAAGGGGCCGTTGACTCAGTTGACGGAGGTGGACCGGCTCCTGGGAAAGGAGACACAGTTCAGTCAAGGAAGGAAAGACCTGTTTGAGCGCTACTGACCCATCCGTGCGGTGCATTCCGGCACCCCCAGGCCCCTCCGGGGAGTAGTGACCATGACCAGGAAGCTCTTCTCCTGGACATATTTTATCGGGGTTTCTATTTTTGTAACAGAAAACCAGAACTGTACTTGTCCAGAGCCAGCCTGGACTATGAGAGAAGGATGGAGTCATGCATTTAGGGCATGTCCCCACTTGCATACCTCAGACCCACTCCTGTGCAGCGCGACGTGCCCCTCAGTCCTTGACCCGGCAGCTGATTTATAACCAGAGGAGCTGGCCCAGCACGGATCCGTTCTCAGCTCTACCCCCGGCTCGGATCCGTTCTCAGCTCTACCCCCGGCTCGGATCCGTTCTCAGCTCTACCCCCGGCTCGTGCCTTCCAGAGACACGCACATCTCTCCCAGGGAGCCGCTGGCCACCAATTAGGGCATTAACCTTACCCTGCCGGCGGCACTAACCCCAGCCCGACCGGAAGCACAGACTGGCATCATCTTCACGATGCGCGGTGGGGTTGGGAGGCAGCTGGTGGGCAGTGGGCTCGTCACTCCCCCCGTGTCCGGCATAAAGGCGGCGCAGGACGGGAGCTGTGGGGAAGGAGGGAGAGCAGCCCCGGCTTGGCTCGGCCCGCCTGTAGCCTAAAGCCTTGGGGAGGATAGGAAGCAGAGAGGAAAGAGGATAGAGCTATAACAAGGCTGTGGGCTTAGATGGGAAGAGGGGGTGGGCGTCCAGCCGGAAGGGAGGAAAGGGAAGTGGAAAACTTGAGTCCCCACAACCCTGCTCACCCACAGACTTGCCCTCCTGCGGGGAGATCCCCAGCCTGCCCGGAAGAAGAGGAAGGAGTGTGGACAAGAGGGAGGAATAGGGACCGGGGTGGGAAGGGGCAGCTCCATGGGTTTGGGGAGGTAAGGGCAGCACCCTGAGATCTCTTCTGCAATTGGAGGGGAGTGGAGCCAGGAGGAACTGAAAAGAGTCATTTCAGGGAAGATAGCTTTTGGCCTTTGTAGTCTCTGGCGCCCTTCCTGACACCTGACGATCACACACTTAATCTTGTGCTAAAAATCCCCAGGTGCCTTTGGGGCTGGGGATTTTTCTGCCGCCGCTGCTGAATTGACCAGTGGTGCATTGGACGCTGGCTCTGGCACTCCAGTGTCCGTTGAAGGAGGGGAGCGCGGGCTCCCTGCTGGGAAAAGGCGGTGGTGGGGGTGCGGCAGGGCAGGGAGGCCCGTCCTGGAGCCTAGGCTCCGTGCTGTGAGAGAGTCCAAGTCACAGCATTTCGAGTTCCAGCGTCTACTGGTGGGCCCTGCATTCACCAAGAGCACACACTTGGCATTTAGGAGAATGGAGCCCGTTGAGAACCTTCTGGAGGTTGAAGAGAATCCCTGCTCCCCTCTAAGAAATCAAGAAGGACAAAGACTTTCCAATTAATGGGCCGTGGCTTCTGGATGCCATACCTGCCCCTTGGGCCCAGGCTTTTCACGTGGCCCTTTCTCAGCCCTACTGCCTTTAGGAAAGGCCTGTAGGGAATAGGTGAGAGCGACATTTGGCTGGCTGGGGTGCCTGCTTGCTCTTTGGGGCCGCTGTCACCCTTGGGCATGGCACTGGTAGGCCTGAGCCAACTCAAAGAGCTCTGCTGCCTCTGTTCTCTTAATGACAGGAGCCAGCCCAGCCTCCCCTGCCCTGCTTACGGCCCCCTCTGACCCTGGCCAGTGCCTTTCCTTTGACGTTTGTTACCTCCACACCATCTGCCTTAAGGGGGAGGGCCTGGTACTGCCCCTACTCTGTAGGGAAATGTGTCGGGTGGGGGGAGGGGCTAGGGAGGAGGGAGGGCAATCATTAAATACAGCATCTTCTTAGAAAACAAAGTGGCTTGTGTGTTTTTCTCATCACCCATCAAGATGGGAGAGGGGTGGGCTGAGGGCCTAGGGTTCGCATCTCTGTCCCTCCGTTGTCAGGCCTCTGATGGGTGTGCCAAGGACTCTCCCACACCACCCTCCACCCTTTACCATTAGTTTGGTGCCTGCCCTGTGGGGAACTGCCTGAGGAGTTCACGTCTGAGAGCAGACTGGGCATTTTCTGCTCAGCAGGTTGGTGGAGATGGGTGGTTTCAGTGGAGAAGGGTTGATGGATGACGCCCTGGGGGAAGAAGGCCAGACACGGGGAGCAGTTGTAAAGTAGCAGACAATCTAAAAATCATTTCTGTTTGAGCTAGGGATGCCCGATGCCATGCTTTATGGGAACAAATTCATCTTCCTCGTTCTATTTGGCCAAGGCAAAGATCAAAATGAGTTTGTCTGCCTTCAGCACACGCCTAAGGGGAGGTGCTAATTTGAAAGGATAGGTTTATGACAGGTTCCCAAAAAGGATTGTGCACATACATGGATCGATCCAGAATTGTCTAATCTGCCATTGATGTAGCAGATGGTAATTAGCTCAAGGCAGGTGGGGCCAGGAAAGCTGACTCGGAGCAGGACCCAGAGGAGAGGGAGTCACGCGTTTTCCAGAACACAGCGGAGAGGGTATCCAGAGACCAGCCCGGATGCATAAAGATTGACTCATAGTGGATTTGCAGAAAACTTTATAGAGATTATTCCATTTTACAAAAAGGGAAAACTGAGGCCTGGAGCAGAGGGAATGGATAGGGTAGATGGAAGGAATGGGGTGGAGGAAGAAGTGCCAAAGCTGGGCGGGCTTGGCCTTAGGTAGACATGCCTTAGGTGCAGGAGATGCTACGAGAAAGAAAGGTCGGCAGCGCCCCCGTCTGAGCTCAGGACTCCAGACCAAGATGGGATTCACCGAGACCAGTAAAATAGCACGTCTTCATTCAGATGCTCTGGGTAGGGAGCAAGGGCAACTCACTGTCCTTGGAGCTCTCCCAGGGGCTGTGGAAAGTGCCACCAGCCTAGCAGAGCGGGGAGGAAAGAGGCAGAAGCTGTTCCAGACCTGGGACCTGCAGGGGAAGCAGAGAAGAGATGGTGAGGAGGGCAGGCCAGACCAGGGGTCCCTGGACTTCGCTGTGCACACAATTCCCCTAGCAACCTTTTTCGAAGGCAGGTGCCCATTCAGGAGATCCGAAGTGGGGCAGGAAATTCCATGTTCCCCGCACCCTTGCAGGTGGTGGTGCTGCCGGTCGGCGGGCCGCAGTCTGAGTAGCAAGGACGGCTGCGTGGTGCCAGGGCGGGATCCCCTGCTGCATCTTCCCTCTTGCCAGAGGGCAGAGCCAAGCACTGGCCATGCTGCCTCCCACCCATCCCAGAAACCCCAGCTTGACTGCTGAGGAAGAGTCCCCCTGTTAGCAGCAGGAGGGGCCTTTCTGGGCCCCAGTCCAGGCTCTTCTCCCAGCTCCTCTCCTTGCCACAGATCTATCTTTTCCCTGTTGCCTGCACAGACCTCGCTCTTACCCCAAACCCCCAGCACTGGGAGAAGGTCACTTGGAGCCCTTGGGCGCAGGGGTCTCCCTTTCTCCCTCACCTGGGTCCCAGGCTGTGTTCAGAGAGGATTCCTTGAGGTCCTGGCAGCCAGGAAGCCCGTCTTGTGAGCCCCGAAGGCTGTAATGAAGACGTTGATGACGACCATGATGCAGACCAGGGTGGTGGCCGCATTGTTGAGCTGGTTGAGCTGCCACTGCTTTCCTACCTCATTGAGGTTCAGCCGCGCTGTGGACGAGTGGAGGAGTGGGGGCGAAGGGTCAGGCTGGGGCCACAGCCCGGAACCTCCCTCGCAGCATCCGCTGGCGGTCAGAGAAAGTCTGGCACCTCAGAGACCCACACGGCAGAAAGCAAGGGAGGTGGCAGGCACTGGGCTGAGCCGCCTTCTCCCTCACTGACCAGTGCGCCGGGCATCCACACAGCACCTCAGGATATCGGGATTGGGGCGCTACACCGGGTCCTAGGAGTGGGGACGCGCACTCACACAGAAGACCATAAAGACCTCTGCTACGAGTAAGTGAAGAGTCATGGCAGGTATTGTGGAGTGACCGCTATGTGGGAGACCAGGAGGTAGGACAGGGAGCCTGCGCTCACTGTGTAGGAGGTGTTAGCTGAGCATTTGTGCGTGTGGAGGGCTACCGCCGGAGGAGCGTAGGGTTGAGATGCAAAAGCAGGGGGTGCAGGGAGGCAGTCGGGGCTTTTCTTCCCCCCAGAGGGCACCGAGACCGACTCCAGGCCAGGGCTCCTCACCAATGACCACGAGGAGGATTCCGATGGCCACCTGCAGGAGCAGAGAGATGCTGATGAGGGTGACGAGGGTGGTGTAGTAATGGGAGGCTGGCCCCTGCTCCAGCACTGCTTTCAGCCGCGTGGCGTTGGACATGAAGAGGGCCACATCCAGCATGCTCTCTGCCACACTCTTCTTGGTGGCGTAATGGTTCAGGTTGATGGGCTGGCTCCTGGGGTTGGGGTCCCCGGGCTGTAACAGAGAAAACGCACGCTGACCTAGGGGGCTCCCGGAAGGAAAGCAGTTGAAACTAGAAAGAGGAGAGAGGTTTTCAAGCTTTCCCTTAACTGGGTGGGAAACTGAGGGCCAGTAACACCCTTCTCTGTTTTGTGGCCTGAACAAATAAAGAGTTGGACTAGAAAGGCTTTAAGGACCTTTGAACTTTGAAATGATTTCAACATTCAAATCCGTTGTCATTTCTGTTTCCCTAGGGTCTCCCCACAGCCATCTGCAGAAGGAGGGGGCAGTGCGGGGGGGAGCTCTCGGCTGCTCGTGAGAGGCACCAACCTCATTTCATTCTCTATTTCACCTGAGTCAGGCCTGGCCTGGGCCTCTCTCTTCTCCTCTGAGAGGAAAGCATCTCAAAGACAACAGGAGGAGCTCTGAGGCTTGCGTGGCATGGGAAAGGCACCTCTTCTCCCAAAATCATGTGGCCGCGAGGCGGGGTGCACGGCTTAGCGAATGGGTCATGAGCTGTACTGGACCCCACTCAACCCTATGGCCAAGGCCCCCGAGGCCGCAGCTGTGCTCGCCGGAACACACGTCTGGATGCGCGTGCGCGTGCACACAGCAATGCGTGCTAGCAAAGAGTGCTTTGTTTCATTGGTTTATTTTTATTATTATTATTTTTTGGCTAGGATTTATTGACATGTAATTTACATTTGATTGGATTTTGAAAGATAAAACAAAGCTTGTATTCTCAGGGAGTCACCAACTCCGAAAGACCGAGTGACGATACAGAGCGTATGGACCGGGCCTCTGGGTTGGACCTGGAAATTCAGACCGGATGCTGGAGGCAATCAGCAGTCACTCAAGAGAACTTGGGTATGTCTTAGGGAGATTAATTTAGGAGTGGTGCTTGGGATGGATTGGCCCAGGAGGGCCCAGAAGCAAGGAGACTCATGGAAAGATTATGGTCTGATTGAGGGTCAGGGTGACAAGAACTGAGCCAGAGCCAACGAGAAAGGAGAGGAAGGGGGAGCTTTGAAAGATGTCACAAGCCTGGAGGTAGGGAACCTGACCCCGCAGATGACCACAGAGGTTATCCTTTGGGTGAGTGGGGTGGATGGATGGACAGTTGGATGGTTAGATGGATGGTCAGGCTCAGAGGGCCCTGGAAGCTCCTTCTGGATGCTGAGCTGGCCTGGTTGGTTAGGGCCAGGGATGCCAAGGCCAGTGCCCCATGAAGTCCTCAAAGCTACAGCCTGTGGTTCTAGCCCATTTGGTACAGGTTTGTCCTGGGTACAAAGGATACTTATTAAGTGAGAGAGTCTATGGGGCAGCCCCCTGGCCTCTCCACAGTTCAAAGTGCTTCTGACTGGGGAACAACTGTGAGCTACGGGCCATACCCACTCCTCCTCTCCGTATCCCACCCTCCAGTTTGCCCCGTAGCTACAAGCTTTGCATTCTCCCCCCTCCAAACCTGGCTCTCAATTCAAGATCTGAGAAATTACTGCAAAAGCATCCAAGGAGGCCCCCTCTTTTAAAATTTGCCTATATCAAGAAACAACAATTGTTGGAGAGGATGTGGAGAAAGGGGGTCCCTCCTACATTGTTGGTGGGAATGCAAG
>NC_048233.1:3119946-3130915 GCF_002007445.2 Ailuropoda melanoleuca | reverse complement strand
TACATCAAAAACCAGGAATGTACTGTATGGTGACTAACATAATATAATAAAAAATATTATTATAATAAAAATAAATAAATAAAATTTGCCTATGAACAGTGAACAAAACCTTAAACTCAAACCCTAGTGTTGTGTCCTGAGCATTGTCCAAAAAGTGTATGAGGGGCTGGGGGATGGATGGGGTGGTTTACTTGGGACACAAAGATCTTCCCAAGCTTTAACAAAAAATACTGCTATCTCTAAGTTTTAACAGAGCTGCTGGGCTTCTGTCCTTGAACAGCTCTAAGAAAGCCATTGTTCCGCAGAGGCTGTCTGAGTCACAGTGAGCAGAAGCCGGTGCAGGCCTAAGCTCTTCCTCTCTAACCTAGGGCCTGCTTTCATTGGATTTGTGCTAATTCAGGGCGACTTTCTAGCCAAGGACGCTTTTTCAGTGTCTAGCTGGGTGGCGGTGGAAACACCTGCAGGGTGCCCCCACGAAGCCCCGGAAGGCTCCCGATCTCTGGGTGTCCACATGGTGGCGTACGAGGTCCAAAGAAGTTACAGGGGCACGCTGGCTGTGCCGGCGCCGGGACCGTGTTTCTCCCCCGAGGAATCCGCGGACAGGACAGGACCGGCCCGAAACCCAGACCCCTCGGAGGCCCAGCACGGGGAGCCGGGCTCACCGGTCTGGATGGGCCAACCCCAAACCCTCCGAACACGTGCGTCAAAGGAGAGCTCAAGGAAAAACCAATACTGCCAGGGCCCGGGGTGGAGTGGGGTGGGGTGGGGCGATAACAGAGACCGCCCCCCGCCTCGGAAGAGGGGCCTCCAGCCCACGCCGCAGCCTGAGTGGTAGAGTTAGAGGAGAGATGCTTTGAGACTCTGCAAGAAGTTGAAGTTGCTTTGAAAGGGGTCCCCTCATGGTAACATCTTTAAAAAGCAGGACAAAGATTTTTTTAATCCTTCTTGGCCAGTTTAGGTGCAGAGGCAGAGGAATGGATGAAATGACCTGACGGCCCTCCCTTACAGCCTGAGGATTTAATTGGATGAACCCCTAAATCCTGCAGGATGCCACCCTTTTTACCCACAGCCCGGAGTCCAGGAGCAACCCCACGAAGGCTCAGGATTAAAGAGGAGGGTGGGGGGTGGGGCAGGGCTGCCCCACCGGTGCCCTAGGAGCTGGCCCTTTAAGGCCGGGCCCAGGCTGGCTGGGAACAAAGGCCCGGGAATGTGGGCTGGGCCGGCCTGCGGAGCCACCCGGCGTGAGTCATTTATATTTCAGGGGACTTGGGAATCACTGGCTCTCGCCTGCTGCCTCCCCTGGCCTTGGCCCTAGCCCTCTCCCAGGGCAGCCCCGGTCCCCTGCTGCAGCCGGCAAGGCCAGTCCGCTGGGCCTCCCCGCCCCTCCCCTCCAACCCACGTGCCCTCTCCCCGCACGCAGCTCCGGGCCCCTTTCATCTGGCTCCTCAGAGCAGGGCCTGGGAGTTAGGACTCTCAGCCTTTGGGCCCAACTCGGCCTCTGGGCTTGGCACTTTGGGCCTCAGTTTCCCCATCTATGACAGAAGAGGGAAATCCCATCTCTGGAGCCGGGGAGGCTCTGGGGAGACAGAACTCATTCCGTCTTTGTTTCTCCCCAAAGGAAAGAGAACTCCCAGCCCTCCTCATGTTTTCCTGCAGTCTGAGAGCTCTCAGTGTCTTTCAGGGACCCTCTCAGTATCTTGTCTTATTCCATCCCACCCCACTGCTCCCCTCCTCTTGTACTCGAGGCCAGCAGCAGGCCGAGCCAGAGATTTCAGTCTCTGTTTAAAATGCGGGTGCCTGTGGGAAAGGCAACCCATCAAAACCCGGCCGGCCCATGACCCCTGAACACCAGAAGGAGATCTGCGGTTGGTAGGAAGCTGGAGCAGGGGTGGGCGTGGGGGCAGATGGGAGTAGATCCAGAATCCCATTCTGGAGCACCACGGAGGTTCTGGACCCCAAGAGGGCATGGGTTTGCTGATTGGGGTGGGATGGCGCAGGGGGCTTGGGGGACTCCCCAGATCCACTCCATAGGTTTGCCGGTCTGCCGGCCTCCTGGGCCTGTCCCAGCACAATCATTTCCTCTGTCTCTTCCTCACTCTTCACTCTTTCAGCTCAGACTTCCCCGGCACCCTGCTTGTCTTGCCAGGCCCCAGCTCCCAGGGCTGGTGTGGATTCCATCCCTGCAAGCCCCGGAATGCTCCATTGTTCTGCCAGACAATCATGTGTCCCTTCATCCTTGACGACCTATACTTTCGTTTCTTTACAAAACTTGAGTTGGAGAGGAAAGGAATGCCTCTTTTAACAGAAAAGTAAACGCATGTTTACATTGTTAATTGACATTATGGTCAGTGGGAAGTACGGGCTCCAAGAGATCCTTCTGTCCTTTCACAGAAACAAAATTTCTAGGGGGTAAGTAACTGTCCTACCGCAAAGCCTGGAATGTTCAGGACCTGGAGCCTGAGGCAGGCAGGGAATGCCTTGCGGGGAAATAGCAGGCAGAGAGGTAGGGCCTTGTGGCAGCCAGGGGAGTATCACAGAGGGCACCCTGGCCCCGGGGTTCAAATCCACAGTATGCTATGAGCTGGAGGTTTGAGCAAGCCGATCGCTGCCTCGGGGCTGCTTTTCTCATCTGCGAGAGGAGGAAGGTTAGAATTCGTGATTTCTTGGGTCCTTCTGAACACAGTGATGTAGGAGCGGCGAAGCCCCCTGTCTGAGAGTCTTAGGGGTTGAGGACGTTCCCCTGAGAGAGGCAGAGGTCAGGCAGCTGTCGCAAGGCCCAGAGGCAGATCCAGTGAGTCACTTTGCCCCAGGCGGCTCTCGGGCATTGGTGACCCTGCAGTGACTCATTACTGGCAGCCCTGACAACAGCCACATGTGTGTATGTCTCCCTGTGTGTTCGCTCATACTGGAGGTTACAGACAAAGAGGCCCAGAGGAGCCCTTGCCGGTTGGCCCTTCTGTTGGTCTCAAAACGACTGATTATCCAGAAACCCAGGCCCCTTCTGGAAAGCAGATGGGGATGAGCCAGACCTTCGGAAGGCTGGTTTGGGAAAGGGCGGATCCCAACCCAGAAAGAATGATTTGCTCAAACGTTTGGATTGGGATGACCTACTATGCCAATTTGCTTTTAATTAGGTGCCCGAGATCCCTAATCCTGTCAGAATTAAGTTTGAAAGGGTGCCTAGGGTCTGTCTTACTGGGCACAAACTCAGTTCCCTGGAGAATCCTAGTAGTTCCCACCCACAGAGTGCAGACCTCGAGCCTGGCACAGGCTTGACTGTGGGACATGAGTCATCTTACTGAGTCCTCACAAGAACCCTGGGAAGTTGGTGAGGGCGTGATCATTGTAGTTGAAAAACTGGAAACTGGAGGCTCAGAGAGCCCAAGTAACTTGCAAAAGGTCACACAGCACAGTTTGTATTCCAGTTTTCTACATGCCAGACTATAATGTTAATCCCTACTCCACCATCTCACAGAAATTGAAGGCATACTCCCTGCCTCCAGGGAGTTTAGGTTGGAAAGACAAAGATGTGGATTAAGAGGAAAGAAGACAACTTGTCCCTAAGGGTACATATGCACACTGGCTAAAAGGAGGTATAAACACCCTTAGCAAGTGAAACTTGCCTCTAGGCTTTCCTGAACCTACAGTGTCCCTGAGCCTCTGTACCATGTGGCAGAAAGGGCACTAATCTCAAAGTCAAAAGGCTTGGGTCAAACTGGCAAGAGGTGACCCAGGCAGGGGGGAAGTTAGGGTTGAAAGAGAGACTTATATCCATACCTTTTGGATTTTGAACCATTTGAATGTTTGAACTATCCAACAAATAATAATAATAAATTTAAGACAAAAACAGATATTCACCATAACAAGGCCAATGGTTAAAGCAAAGTAGAAGCTTCCCCATCTGTGGAATGGGAGTAATGTGTGCCCTGTTTAGCACAAAGGTGCTGTTTGAAACGATCAGCGAGATGAAGTGGGTGAGTGGGCTTTGAAAACTGCGAAGTACTCAAATATGAGACGAGAGAGAAATCTCTCCCACTCAGGATTATACTTGCACCTGTGGTCCTAGGGGCATTTTAAATAATACGTTGTGACTCAGGGCCTGTCCCAGCCCAAATTTCGAAGGAAGGCATCACTCGTCTTCCCAGCCACCCCTATGGTCTTTGACATGCCTCCCTGTGCCTGCTCCCCAACCTCTGTCCTCACCCCAGCGAGCCTCACCTTCGAGCTGCCCCAGGCCCATCTGTCAGGGAAGGAAATTCTCAGACAAGCCCACCTCCACTGGGTGTCTGGGGTCTCTGCTGGGACTCTGTGGGGCAGGCCCTCTACGCCTGTCTGTAGCCTGGTGCCCTGCTCCTTGTCCCACCCCCAGGAGGGCGCAGAGAGCTAACCCTTAGGTATGGCCGCTCACTCGGCCCGTGCCAGGCACAGTGGTGCCCAGCAGTCCCGGGCCACACCAGATGACTCACTGCTCCCTGACACACCCCACCCTTCCCGGCCTGCTCCGGCTAGGCTTCAGGACGGAAGGCCTTTCTTTCCCATGCCCTCTCCACCCACCAAGCCTCCCCGCCCTTCTAGAACCTGTCCGGGGGCACGCTCTGCCCAGACCCTGGGCAAAGGCTGCTGGGCTCTGTACTGGCCTAGGCTTTGTTTAGACTTCTCTAGATGGCTCCTCTGGCCACCTACTTCACTGTAGGGATTTCATCTTCGGGATACCTGGGTCCCCTCAGTGCCTCGCTCGGTGACTTGCCCACGTTCAGGCACAGTAAAGGATGATAACATTGAACTTTTTATTTGAAAGAGTTTTGGTTTGGTTCGTTTTGTTTTTTCCGAAGAGGTAAAAAGAAAGGCTGGTTGAGGGTGGGATTTCACACACAATGACTTCTGGGCCAGGGGAGTAGTGTTTGGACAGGGAATCTGCCTTTAAAAGAAAAGCCCCTGATCCAGGGATAGCCCCGTCCCCCTGGCTGGTGTCCGGTCTCAGGGAGTGGATGACTCAGATTGGAAGCTGCCACTGATATTCAGGCCAAAACCTGCGAAGGCCCAGACCCCTGAGGCTTCAGTCTGGGTCCCACGCTCTGACCCTGTGCCAAGAGCAGTAGATCTCACTCTTAAAAATCAACAGTCTCTAAACCACCTCGGGTAGGGTGTCTTTTGCATGCTATTCCGGTAATAATAATAATACCCAACTGACCCAGAAAGCTCCTCCAAGCCTTGGACACAGGCTTGCAGAGAAGCTCCAGCCCTTGGCCCAGGCTGCAAACCAGGGCTTTAGAGCCGGAACACTGGCCACGTGGGCGCACCGCCCCCGCCCCCCGGCCGGGAAGGTCTGCAGTACCATTGTTGTCCACCAGGGGCCCCGTCCAGGAAATAGCTTGAAGAGCCCTGGTTAGCTCCACCTGCCAGGGGCCAGGAACCCAAGTGCTTTTGATCCCTCTGTGAGTTCAGGAGGTGACAGGGTTGCTTTCTAGCAAAAGGGGGCTATATATAAAAGGAAAAGAGTGTGCGGGGAGGGACAGCAGGCAGAGGGGTTGTGATAGGAACTCCATGGGGCCTGTTTGCTCTTTCTTAGGAAGCATTTTCCATCTCCTCTGGAAGAGGTCACCTTGTCAGGCTTTCAGGAAACAGTGTCATCTCGGTTAGGGTCCAAAGTTAATCATCGCTTTGCCATATAGAAATTTCCAAAGAATTTTTCTGCTCTCTCCCAATACCCTAAATGAGAGTACTGTCTGAATTAGCACTTTGCTCTGGGGCTTCCAGACCCATCTGGCATTTGCTCTAGGCCCCACTTTGACTTTGGGGTTCTCCGCAGCATTCCCCAGCCTTACCACTCCCATCTCCACTCACTGCAAGCCTCTTCATTGTTCAAGGGCCAACAAACTGAGCTAAAATGTGAACAATAATAATGATAATGCTGTATGCCAGACACGACCCCAGTGAAGGAGGTGCTAACGGTCCCGTTTTACAGGTGAAGTCATTGAGGCTAGACGAGATCATCTGCCCAGAGTCACCAGATACAACGGATGGTCCTAGTGTCAAGATCTTAAACCAATAGTCTCTCTTCTATACGCGTGGGTCTTTCGGGATGGTCCCTGGGGAAGCGGCGGCGGCGGCAGCAGCAGCAGCGCCTGGGAACTTGTGAGAAACGCAAATGCTCAGGGTCCAGCCCAGAGCTACTGAATCAGAAACGTGGGGGCGGAACCCAGCAATCTGTGTTTTCAAGGGATTCTCTGGTGTGCCCAGGTTGGAGGGCCATTGGTCTACGCCATGGTAACTGCCAAATTGCCACAGTTAACGCTTATTGTCTTCTCAGCTCAGTGCTGGACCCTTTCTGTCACTGAATTCTTTTAACAACACCTGTTTTACAGAGGAAAAAATCGAGATTTGGAACAATCCAGTCACGTTGCCCCAGCTCACCCAGCTGCTAAGTAATAGAGCTGGGACCTGAACCCGGGCAGGCTCTGGAGCCTGGGTGCTCACCCGCGACACCACACGGTCCCTGGAAGCATTGGCCGTGTAAAGCTCTCAAGAGTGGACACTAGTCTAAAGTATGTAGAGGTAACATATTTAGACCTCCCATGGAGTAGTGAGTAAATCAAAATCTGTATTTCACCCCAGCAGCCGGCATACCCACGGCTCCGGTCCACACGGAGCCCACAGCGGCCCAGCAGCCACTCATCCGGTGCCTGTTTATAAGGGCCCCATACGTTTACCCTTCACTCAGGAACATTTAGTGAGCCCTTCCTGATCTTGGAGAACCTTGGATTTTGTGGTGGAGCCTAAATCCAGACAGGAAGACTGAATGCGGGTAAGAGAACTTGGCTTTCAGAGCCATGAATCACCGAGCAGGGCATCAGCATTCCACACCACGGTGTGTATGAGTTTTTAAGGTCCCCACTAGATTACACATCTGTTTTTAAGATTTTTTTATTTATTTGAGAGAGAGAGAGTGCACAAGTGGGAGCGGCAGAGGCAGAGGCAGAGGGAGAAGCAGGCTCCTGGCTGAGCAGGACCCAGGATCATGACCTGAGCCGAAGGCAGACGCTTAACCGACTGAGCCCCCCAGGCGCCCCTGCCCCACGAGATGATATGCTTCCCAGAGGTGAGGATGATTTCCTGGGGTTTCAGACAATTAGAATAAGAAGCAGTAAGAGCTGTGCCCGCACTCTCTGGCGACAGTCCAGGTGCCGAGAGCTCGTGAAGCAATCCTATCTGACAGCGAGGTGGGAAAAGGGAAGGTGGCGCGTTTCCCACCCCACCCAGGCCAGCCGGGAGAGCCTGCCAAGATTCCTACTCAGGTCGGTTCAACAAACGTGTTTTCGGCCCCTATCATGTGCCAGGCATCTAGGACATCACAGAGATCCCTGCCTTCCCCGTATCCCTGTTCACCTAATCCCCTAAAATGATAAGGTTTAGCGGAGAATAAAGTGTATGAAGGGGGGACGCCAGGAGATAAAAAGACCTTTTCAATCCCACCCCAGCAGATCAACGTCATGAGAACAAGGACTCCGTCTTGCTCACTGCTGTATTCCAGAGCCTGCACCTAGCGCGGCATGCCGTGTGAACGAATGATGCGCTTATCACCCCTGTATTCATTCAAATAGGGCTTGAGAGGCAGAAGCACAGTGAGCTGTGCTCCAAAGGTCTCTCTTTTCTGTGGACCCCTTACATGGGCACGTCGACTCCTGATTCTCTCTGTCCTCCCTACAGCTTTAGTGCACACGTGTGTGCATGTGCGTGTGTGTGTGTTTACCATCCCTGTGGTCGCAGTGCCTGGGTCCTGGCATGGATGAGACCAGCTGCCTGTGAGAAATGATGCTGTTGCATTCACAGCAGCCCCAGGGGCAGATGGGATCAGGAGAGACAGGAGTCCCCAGGGCAGAGTCCCAGGGACCCCAGCCAGGGTGGAATCCACCATCAGGGGTCCGCCAGCCCTGCGTCACTGCCCCCTGATGGCTTCGGCCAGCCCACGGAGGTGGCCGCCTTATTGCCAGCCTGCCAGCCTGCCGGGAGAGCTGCAGCCCGAGCCCCGGGAGCCCCGCTCCGCCGCTCAGGCCCGGCAGACCCAGCAGACCCCGCCTGGCTTCTCACGCCTGCTCTCCCTTCCAACCTCAGGAGCTGAGTGCGGGGGTGGGGGGGCGCAAAACCACACATTCACACCGTGCCAACTCCTGCACTTGAGCGGCAGCTCTGATCCACGGGCCAGGGGCTGGGGAAATGGAGGTTGAGCGAATGGCTGGCCTCGAGCTTGGATCGGAACTGAGCCCGGCTGCCGTTTCTTCGCTCCGTGGCCTGGGGCCAGTCATGCAACCTCACTGTTTCTCAGCTTCCTCCTTTGTAGAAGGAGAGGACCCCCCCCACACCCATCGTGAGGAACTGGCGTGTGGTCCAGTCCACAGACACGGAAGGAATGAGCCTCTGCCAAACCCTCGGCAAAAATGTCCAGTGGGTCTGGGCCGGCTGTCACCCAGCCCCCGGGGGGCCCTAGAACCAGAGCCACCGTGGCTGCTGAACATGTTACACGGCCCGAGCTCCTGAAGTTTTCCAGATTGACAGCGTCTCTCTTAATAGCTGCATCTGTTCAGAACTCACTGTGTTCTGGTCACTCTTCTGAGTGTTTTTATGCATTTTCTCACTTCTCATCGAAATCTTATGGGAGAAGCGCAGGCTCAGAGGGACTGGGTAACGTGCGTGGGGTCACACAGCTAGAGAGAGGGGAGGGCAGATTTGAACCCAGGTCTGAGGCCAGAGCTCTCACTCTTAACCACTGTGTTGTTCTGTAAGCCTCTGTGTAGCTTTTGAAGGCCAGATCTCTGCGGAAGTCCTTCCTCTGAGCCTGACGCAGTGTCTGACCTGGTGGTGTGTGCTGGGAAGGAAGGGAGAAGAAAGGGGGGGAGGGCAGGAGGAAAGGCAGGCAGGAAGGGGGGAAGGCAGGCAGGTGGGCTAGGCCTGCCCTGAGCCGCTGGCCCAGACCCAGCCTGGAAGGACCCTTTCTACAGCCCCGGGCAATGCCCCAGGGCGATGAGGCAGTTGCTGGGTCAAGGCCATGCCCTCACTCCCTTTCTAAAAATACAAAGAGCATGGCCCTCCAAGGCTACCAAACAGATATCCAGTTGCTCTCTGGGGTCAGTCTGATACAGGCTTGATCCTGCCACCTGGCACCTGCTCCCTCTGGGCCCCCTGCCTGAGAGCCAACCCCGGTCCGCCCTGGGACTGTTGACTGCAAGGCAAAGTCCAGGTCTGTGGTGGTAGGAGCTCTGGGGCCGCCAGGCTCAGCCCAGCCTCACCCATGCTGAACTGTGGGCCACCGGCACAGTTTTGGCCATCTTTTCCCCTAAGCCCAGTAGAGCAATCCCTTTGTTGCTGGGGTTCCATTCCTACAGCCATCAAATAGGGGCAATCAATCTCTCCGGCCCCTGTGGGGTTCCAGGGTGTGGATACTGGCCTCTGAGGACACCTGGAGTCAGCCTTCAGCCCTGCCTCTCAATCACTATGGGACCCGGGACCTCCGCTAGCCACCTACGAAAACTGGGAGGCCCATGATTACAAAACAGTGCTAGTATTATCCTATTTTGAGGTGAATCTGAGAAGCTATGGACTAAATATGAACAGTGTCATCTCTAGGCACTGGGATCTGAGGTTTTTTTTCCTTTTTGCTTTCTCTGCATTTTATTTTTTCTCAATGAACATAGACCAACAGTAAAAGAAAATGAACAATGAACAGAATGAAGAGTAAAGGAAAAAAATGTTAAAACAACGACCGCATCATTGGTACTGAAGTGTTTGTCTTGACTTACAAGACAGTTTGAGAACGGTATTTATGAAAGTGGCTTGCAGACTTTGAAGTGCTTTGCAGGTGTCTGGGGTTCTTAATATAATCGTGCCCGAGGGCACTTTGGAGCAGGAGGGGTGGGTAGGGGATAATGTGCTCCCACCTCCACACCAGGAAACCCTGTAACGGGGCGGTCCTGCTCTGGACCTCGTGGGTGCTGGCCTCGCTGTGTAGGAAGGGAGACGGTGAGGTGATTGTCCGTATGACTCTGTGCCTGGGGGTAGGGCCTGGCCACAGGGTGTGACTGCCTGGCCTGCTCCGTGGATGAGTCAGCAGCATTGATTAAGCACCCACTGTGTGCAAGCCCTGTACTCTATGCTGAGAAGATAGCTCTGTTTGCTCTCCGGTCAGTCAGCAAACAGCTACTGAGCATCTATCTATTTGGGGCAAGTCAAAGCACAGAGGGCATACTGCGGAGATGACTCATTCCGACGGGGAGTTTGTGATAAATGTAGAGAGGGATGGGTGCCATGTGAGATACAGACAAAGTGGGCAAGTAGGAGAGCAACCATTGGGGAGGTCAGAAGAGACCTCATGGGCTTCAATGCCATCTCAGCTGGACCTTGAAGGTTAAGAAGAATCCTTCAGAATGTTCTTCCTCTGGTAATCACAGAGTCTGTCTTAGGAACCAGTACCCTAATGCGAGAGGCTGGTGGACACATGATAAAAGGGTTGCCAAACGGGTATAATGTAACCCACAGTAATTTGCAGGGCCCAGTACAGAAGGGACACGTGGGGTCCCAAGTTCAAGATTATTGAGAATTTCAAGATGGTGAGAGCAGAGCACTAAACGGAGTGAGGACCCTCTGTGGTGCTGGGTCCTTATGAGCAGGTCCTGTGAAGCTAGGCCAGCCTCCCAGTAAGTGCGGGAGCAAAAGATGAAAGATTTCTTGTTACCATGAGGACCACAGGCCTTGAGAAACCCAGTGACTGCTTCACTGTTTGCATCTTGGGTCAAGGTTGACCTCCAAAAGGTGAGATAACCTAGCCTGATCTGGCTCTGTATTTACCTCTGCCCTTTGGTGGCCACTGCAGTGTTCTGCCTCTTAAATAACGGTGCCAAAAAGGCCAAGGGCTGTTGGCTCCTTTCCCAACAGCCAGGACTGAGGAGCAGCAAAGAACACAAATTCTGATGCCTTC
>NC_048233.1:3042666-3119846 GCF_002007445.2 Ailuropoda melanoleuca | reverse complement strand
GAATCCTGATACAAACAACCTATCAGGGGAGGAGGCTCAGACCTTCCTGCGGAGTATCTTTGTCAGGGTTAAAGGGTATTAGCGTCCTGCCTGGATCAACAAAAAGGCTAGGAGAGGCGGGAACCAAGACTCAGGAAACCAGGGCGGGCTGTGGACAAGGAGGGTGGGATCCAGCTGGAAGTGGTCCCCTCTGCAGGAAGCAGGTGCAGGAGCCCCAGGGAATGCAGACAGGCTGACCCCGCAGTGAAGCCCCCTACCTAGGAACCACGCCAGTTATTAATTAGCAGCTCAAAGTGCCCTGAGGGTGTCAAATATTTACATTGTACGGGACAGAATGTTTACACATGTGTAATCTTACAGAATTTCCATAGCTGCCTAAGGACATAAGGATGAGGCTGCACGTTAAGGACGAGCAAAATGAGCCCCAGAGGAGGGAAGCCACTTTCTTCAGTCTATCTGACTAGTCAAGTTCTAGAACTGGGACAGGAAGTCTGAGTACTGATGCTCTGTGATCTGGCCTCTAGCTCCTTATCTCCATCCCCCACCTCTTGCTACGGGTTGTCTTCCCTGTCTCTGTGCCTTCGTGGAGTGGTAGCGAGAGAGTCTGTGCTTTGGAGGCACGTACATACTTGTAAAGTAGTGACTGAACATCTTGTCCCCACTGTTTGGAATGTCCTCTGTTCCCCTCCTAGCTATCTGCCCAATAGCTCTTCCTTCCATCAAGGATGTGATTTTTACCATAAGGCGTTTGATGACACCTTCCATCTGATGACTTCTCTGTTCTCTCACTGGACTGTGAACTCCTTCGGGGTGGGGACCTTGGCATGGAGCTGGCACTCTGACAAGCAGAAGTTGTTTAGTTTATGAAGAGGGGGAGTGGTATGACCCGCCAGGCCCGCTCTTCAAAGATTTTATTTTTTTTATTTATTTGAGAGAGTGAGCGAGGGAACGCGAGAAGGGGGAGGATCAGGGAGTTGAGCAGGGAGCCCGATGGCGACCTCGATTCTGGGACTCCAGGATCCTGACCTGAGCGGAAGGTGGTCGCTTAACCAACTGAGCCACCAAGGTGCTCCTGGGCCCAGTCTTTAGACATAAATCTGCAGGCTGGCACAGTCCGTTCCCCAAACCAAGACCCCATAAAGACAACCCGACCTGGTCATTCCACACACTCAAAGTGCAGTAGGTCTCCCCTTCAGAAAGCTCCTGAGGATGGCGATCAAGTTCAAGAGCGTGGCTATCAAGACGGTGATGCAGGTTGTCCTGACTTCACTCCCTCTCGCAAGAACAGGTAACGACTATTCAAGAGTAAGACACCACTGAGAGTATTCTAGAACATGGGGTAAGGCTGAAGCACCCCCCTGCACCACAGACACCAAGACAGACTGCACTGGAAGGACGGATATTAGCTGAACCTGCCATATGCCTTAAACTTACACAGTGATGTCTATCAAGTATTTCTCAGTAAAACTGGGTGCGGGGAAAAGACAAAACGGACTTAGACTCACAGAGGGAAGATGGCCGTGCAAAAACAGAGGCAGAGATCGGACTTAGGTCATCACAAACCAAGGAATGCCAAGGATTGCTAGCACCCGCTGGATGATATAAGAAGTAAGGAAGGATTCTTCCCTGGAGCCTTTGGGTGGGAGAAAGCCCTACTGACACCTTGATTTGGGACTATTAGCCTCCGGAGCTGTAAGAGAATAACTTTCTCTTACTGTAAGCAAAATTAAATTCAGTTATCTTCCTGAAAAAAAAANGACTCCGTCTTGCTCACTGCTGTATTCCAGAGCCTGCACCTAGCCCGGCATGCCGTGTGAACGAATGATGCGCTTATCACCCCTGTATTCATTCAAATAGGGCTTGAGAGGCAGAAGCACAGTGAGCTGTGCTCCAAAGGTCTCTCTTTTCTGTGGACCCCTTACATGGGCACGTCGACTCCTGATTCTCTCTGTCCTCCCTACAGCTTTAGTGCACACGTGTGTGCATGTGCGTGTGTGTGTGTTTACCATCCCTGTGGTCGCAGTGCCTGGGTCCTGGCATGGATGAGACCAGCTGCCTGTGAGAAATGATGCTGTTGCATTCACAGCAGCCCCAGGGGCAGATGGGATCAGGAGAGACAGGAGTCCCCAGGGCAGAGTCCCAGGGACCCCAGCCAGGGTGGAATCCACCATCAGGGGTCCGCCAGCCCTGCGTCACTGCCCCCTGATGGCTTCGGCCAGCCCACGGAGGTGGCCGCCTTATTGCCAGCCTGCCAGCCTGCCGGGAGAGCTGCAGCCCGAGCCCCGGGAGCCCCGCTCCGCCGCTCAGGCCCGGCAGACCCAGCAGACCCCGCCTGGCTTCTCACGCCTGCTCTCCCTTCCAACCTCAGGAGCTGAGTGCGGGGGTGGGGGGGCGCAAAACCACACATTCACACCGTGCCAACTCCTGCACTTGAGCGGCAGCTCTGATCCACGGGCCAGGGGCTGGGGAAATGGAGGTTGAGCGAATGGCTGGCCTCGAGCTTGGATCGGAACTGAGCCCGGCTGCCGTTTCTTCGCTCCGTGGCCTGGGGCCAGTCATGCAACCTCACTGTTTCTCAGCTTCCTCCTTTGTAGAAGGAGAGGACCCCCCCCACACCCATCGTGAGGAACTGGCGTGTGGTCCAGTCCACAGACACGGAAGGAATGAGCCTCTGCCAAACCCTCGGCAAAAATGTCCAGTGGGTCTGGGCCGGCTGTCACCCAGCCCCCGGGGGGCCCTAGAACCAGAGCCACCGTGGCTGCTGAACATGTTACACGGCCCGAGCTCCTGAAGTTTTCCAGATTGACAGCGTCTCTCTTAATAGCTGCATCTGTTCAGAACTCACTGTGTTCTGGTCACTCTTCTGAGTGTTTTTATGCATTTTCTCACTTCTCATCGAAATCTTATGGGAGAAGCGCAGGCTCAGAGGGACTGGGTAACGTGCGTGGGGTCACACAGCTAGAGAGAGGGGAGGGCAGATTTGAACCCAGGTCTGAGGCCAGAGCTCTCACTCTTAACCACTGTGTTGTTCTGTAAGCCTCTGTGTAGCTTTTGAAGGCCAGATCTCTGCGGAAGTCCTTCCTCTGAGCCTGACGCAGTGTCTGACCTGGTGGTGTGTGCTGGGAAGGAAGGGAGAAGAAAGGGGGGGAGGGCAGGAGGAAAGGCAGGCAGGAAGGGGGGAAGGCAGGCAGGTGGGCTAGGCCTGCCCTGAGCCGCTGGCCCAGACCCAGCCTGGAAGGACCCTTTCTACAGCCCCGGGCAATGCCCCAGGGCGATGAGGCAGTTGCTGGGTCAAGGCCATGCCCTCACTCCCTTTCTAAAAATACAAAGAGCATGGCCCTCCAAGGCTACCAAACAGATATCCAGTTGCTCTCTGGGGTCAGTCTGATACAGGCTTGATCCTGCCACCTGGCACCTGCTCCCTCTGGGCCCCCTGCCTGAGAGCCAACCCCGGTCCGCCCTGGGACTGTTGACTGCAAGGCAAAGTCCAGGTCTGTGGTGGTAGGAGCTCTGGGGCCGCCAGGCTCAGCCCAGCCTCACCCATGCTGAACTGTGGGCCACCGGCACAGTTTTGGCCATCTTTTCCCCTAAGCCCAGTAGAGCAATCCCTTTGTTGCTGGGGTTCCATTCCTACAGCCATCAAATAGGGGCAATCAATCTCTCCGGCCCCTGTGGGGTTCCAGGGTGTGGATACTGGCCTCTGAGGACACCTGGAGTCAGCCTTCAGCCCTGCCTCTCAATCACTATGGGACCCGGGACCTCCGCTAGCCACCTACGAAAACTGGGAGGCCCATGATTACAAAACAGTGCTAGTATTATCCTATTTTGAGGTGAATCTGAGAAGCTATGGACTAAATATGAACAGTGTCATCTCTAGGCACTGGGATCTGAGGTTTTTTTTCCTTTTTGCTTTCTCTGCATTTTATTTTTTCTCAATGAACATAGACCAACAGTAAAAGAAAATGAACAATGAACAGAATGAAGAGTAAAGGAAAAAAATGTTAAAACAACGACCGCATCATTGGTACTGAAGTGTTTGTCTTGACTTACAAGACAGTTTGAGAACGGTATTTATGAAAGTGGCTTGCAGACTTTGAAGTGCTTTGCAGGTGTCTGGGGTTCTTAATATAATCGTGCCCGAGGGCACTTTGGAGCAGGAGGGGTGGGTAGGGGATAATGTGCTCCCACCTCCACACCAGGAAACCCTGTAACGGGGCGGTCCTGCTCTGGACCTCGTGGGTGCTGGCCTCGCTGTGTAGGAAGGGAGACGGTGAGGTGATTGTCCGTATGACTCTGTGCCTGGGGGTAGGGCCTGGCCACAGGGTGTGACTGCCTGGCCTGCTCCGTGGATGAGTCAGCAGCATTGATTAAGCACCCACTGTGTGCAAGCCCTGTACTCTATGCTGAGAAGATAGCTCTGTTTGCTCTCCGGTCAGTCAGCAAACAGCTACTGAGCATCTATCTATTTGGGGCAAGTCAAAGCACAGAGGGCATACTGCGGAGATGACTCATTCCGACGGGGAGTTTGTGATAAATCGTAGAGAGGGATGGGTGCCATGTGAGATACAGACAAAGTGGGCAAGTAGGAGAGCAACCATTGGGGAGGTCAGAAGAGACCTCATGGGCTTCAATGCCATCTCAGCTGGACCTTGAAGGTTAAGAAGAATCCTTCAGAATGTTCTTCCTCTGGTAATCACAGAGTCTGTCTTAGGAACCAGTACCCTAATGCGAGAGGCTGGTGGACACATGATAAAAGGGTTGCCAAACGGGTATAATGTAACCCACAGTAATTTGCAGGGCCCAGTACAGAAGGGACACGTGGGGTCCCAAGTTCAAGATTATTGAGAATTTCAAGATGGTGAGAGCAGAGCACTAAACCGAGTGAGGACCCTCTGTGGTGCTGGGTCCTTATGAGCAGGTCCTGTGAAGCTAGGCCAGCCTCCCAGTAAGTGCGGGAGCAAAAGATGAAAGATTTCTTGTTACCATGAGGACCACAGGCCTTGAGAAACCCAGTGACTGCTTCACTGTTTGCATCTTGGGTCAAGGTTGACCTCCAAAAGGTGAGATAACCTAGCCTGATCTGGCTCTGTATTTACCTCTGCCCTTTGGTGGCCACTGCAGTGTTCTGCCTCTTAAATAACGGTGCCAAAAAGGCCAAGGGCTGTTGGCTCCTTTCCCAACAGCCAGGACTGAGGAGCAGCAAAGAACACAAATTCTGATGCCTTCGGTGGTAAAAGTGGTGGGAAATGCTTCTCACTGGGAAGTGCCATTCCCACCCCAAGGCATTCAGCCTCAAAACACGCACACGTCTGTCTACCAACAGGACAGCCCTATGGCCAGCCCTCTCATTTTATAAATGGGCAAACTGAGGACCAGAGCAGGTAAGGGACTTGTCCAAGGTCCCACCACTAGACAGTACTGGAAGTGGAACACAGGTTTCCCTAACTCCCATCAAGGGCCCTTTCCGTACCGGCCAGGTGCCTTTCAGTGCTGTCTGCACAGGACTAAGGCTGCAGGGTGCTGCGCTCCGCAGTGGTCCCCAGACCCCTAGGAGGATGCGGTTCACTGGGCTCCAGCAGGGCGGAGAGGGAGACGCGCATCTGCTCTACCTCTGTGCCTTTAACTCGCATTCACGGGCAGATGGCAGAATCGCCAGAGGTGAAGCGTGCCTTACCAATGTCTGGGAGACACAAGGTCAAAGGGACACAGTAGGTATGTGGGGCGAATTCGAATCCTGATACAAACAACCTATCAGGGGAGGAGGCTCAGACCTTCCTGCGGAGTATCTTTGTCAGGGTTAAAGGGTATTAGCGTCCTGCCTGGATCAACAAAAAGGCTAGGAGAGGCGGGAACCAAGACTCAGGAAACCAGGGCGGGCTGTGGACAAGGAGGGTGGGATCCAGCTGGAAGTGGTCCCCTCTGCAGGAAGCAGGTGCAGGAGCCCCAGGGAATGCAGACAGGCTGACCCCGCAGTGAAGCCCCCTACCTAGGAACCACGCCAGTTATTAATTAGCAGCTCAAAGTGCCCTGAGGGTGTCAAATATTTACATTGTACGGGACAGAATGTTTACACATGTGTAATCTTACAGAATTTCCATAGCTGCCTAAGGACATAAGGATGAGGCTGCACGTTAAGGACGAGCAAAATGAGCCCCAGAGGAGGGAAGCCACTTTCTTCAGTCTATCTGACTAGTCAAGTTCTAGAACTGGGACAGGAAGTCTGAGTACTGATGCTCTGTGATCTGGCCTCTAGCTCCTTATCTCCATCCCCCACCTCTTGCTACGGGTTGTCTTCCCTGTCTCTGTGCCTTCGTGGAGTGGTAGCGAGAGAGTCTGTGCTTTGGAGGCACGTACATACTTGTAAAGTAGTGACTGAACATCTTGTCCCCACTGTTTGGAATGTCCTCTGTTCCCCTCCTAGCTATCTGCCCAATAGCTCTTCCTTCCATCAAGGATGTGATTTTTACCATAAGGCGTTTGATGACACCTTCCATCTGATGACTTCTCTGTTCTCTCACTGGACTGTGAACTCCTTCGGGGTGGGGACCTTGGCATGGAGCTGGCACTCTGACAAGCAGAAGTTGTTTAGTTTATGAAGAGGGGGAGTGGTATGACCCGCCAGGCCCGCTCTTCAAAGATTTTATTTTTTTTATTTATTTGAGAGAGTGAGCGAGGGAACGCGAGAAGGGGGAGGATCAGGGAGTTGAGCAGGGAGCCCGATGGCGACCTCGATTCTGGGACTCCAGGATCCTGACCTGAGCGGAAGGTGGTCGCTTAACCAACTGAGCCACCAAGGTGCTCCTGGGCCCAGTCTTTAGACATAAATCTGCAGGCTGGCACAGTCCGTTCCCCAAACCAAGACCCCATAAAGACAACCCGACCTGGTCATTCCACACACTCAAAGTGCAGTAGGTCTCCCCTTCAGAAAGCTCCTGAGGATGGCGATCAAGTTCAAGAGCGTGGCTATCAAGACGGTGATGCAGGTTGTCCTGACTTCACTCCCTCTCGCAAGAACAGGTAACGACTATTCAAGAGTAAGACACCACTGAGAGTATTCTAGAACATGGGGTAAGGCTGAAGCACCCCCCTGCACCACAGACACCAAGACAGACTGCACTGGAAGGACGGATATTAGCTGAACCTGCCATATGCCTTAAACTTACACAGTGATGTCTATCAAGTATTTCTCAGTAAAACTGGGTGCGGGGAAAAGACAAAACGGACTTAGACTCACAGAGGGAAGATGGCCGTGCAAAAACAGAGGCAGAGATCGGACTTAGGTCATCACAAACCAAGGAATGCCAAGGATTGCTAGCACCCGCTGGATGATATAAGAAGTAAGGAAGGATTCTTCCCTGGAGCCTTTGGGTGGGAGAAAGCCCTACTGACACCTTGATTTGGGACTATTAGCCTCCGGAGCTGTAAGAGAATAACTTTCTCTTACTGTAAGCAAAATTAAATTCAGTTATCTTCCTGAAAAAAAAAATCTTGGTATGCAAACAGCCAAATTAATTTACAAGAGAGCAAAACGGGGGAGGGAGGATTCATATTGTGAATGGATTCCTGAAGACTCCTTTCAGTAGCACCCTTGGTGAATATTTTTCTTTCTTTTTTTTTAAATTTATTTTTATTTTTTTTATTTTTAAGATTTTATTTACCTATTTGTCAGAGAAAGAGAGAGCACAAGCGGGGGAAGTGGCAGGCAGAGGGAGAGGGAGAAGCAGGCTCCCCTCTGAGCAGGGAGCCCAACTCGGGGCTCAATCCCAGGGATCATGACCTGAGCCAAAGTCAGATGCTTAACTGACTGAGCCACCCAGGCGCCCCGATTTTTCTTTCTTTTTAGAAAAGATTTTATTTATTTATTTGAGAGACAGAGAGAGTAGGGAGAGGGAGAGGGACAAGAAGCCTTCACATTGAGTGTGAGCCCAAAGTGACACCCGATCTCCCAACCCTGAGATCATGACCTGAGCTGAAACCAAGAGTCCACTGTTAACCCACTGAGCCACCCAGGTGCCCCAAATATTTTCCCATCTTAGATGGAGAAAAGCCTTCATAAGCATGACAGGAAATCCAGAAGCCATAAAGGATCAATAAATTCGACTGCATAAAATTAAAACTATTTGAATGCATAATAATAATATAATAATAACAGCATACACCCCTATAGTGCTTATTTCATGCAAGCACTAGGCTGAGCACTTCATATGCCTGCACTCATTTCATTCTTGTAACAGTTTACAGATGGGGGGCCAGAGGCTGAGTAAGGAAACCATGGTCATTTGGCTAGTTTGTTAGAGAGGAAGCTGGAGTCGGCCTTCAGACCCCGAGCGCTAGCCACTCCCTGCACCGCCACCATAAATGTCAGAAGACAAAGACAAATGAGAAAAAAGATTGGAACACACAGGACAAAGGACTGGTTTCTCTGATATACACAGAGGTCTTTAAAGTGAGCCCCACAAGAAAATAGAGGATGCCAACAAACAGGCCACTAAGGAAGTAAATGGCCAAAGTGTGTGCACGTGCACGCGTGTGTGCGTGCACATGCCTGTGTGTGCGCATGCGTGTCCCCATTACGCTGGCGGCAAAAATTTAACTGACTGATAACATTCAATGTTGGTGACGATGTGGATAAACAAGCATTTTCATACACTTGGTGGGGATGTAAATGTGATTTACTACCAAATGTACCTAGAGCACAATCTTTTCTGAAGGACAATTTGGCAATTATCTATTAAAATTTAAAATATTCTCATCCGTTTACCTAATAAGTGCACTTCTGGGAGTGCACGTCTCTCTCACAGAAAATATTCTCCAGAGTTTTTTCATCTCCCCTATGAAATATTATGTATGTCTTTAAAAAGAATGAGTTAGATCCTTATGCATAAATATGGCAAGATATATAAAATGTATTTAGTGGAGGACAAAGTCATTACGACTATGATCCTGGACTGATACAAAAAATTCAGAGTATCTGTTTTAGATCACTACATTTGTATAAGCATAGGAAATATGAAAGGAATTTGTATCACGATAAGAACTTTCCCTTTCTAAGTTATAGATTTTCCCAATCTGAATTTTTAAAGGAATCCCTGCACCCAGGGTGGGGCTCGAACTCACCGGCCGGAGACCAAGAGTTGGATACTCTACCAACTGAGCCAGCCAGGTGCCCCCTCAATTTGAATTTTTGGCAATCAAAGGCCATTCTTTTATAATCATGAAAAAGAGAAGTAAAGATAAAATAAAATGTAGGGGCACCTGGGTGGTTCAGTTGTTAAGCGTCTGCCTTCGGCTCAGGGCGTGATCCAGGAGTCCTGGGATCGAGCCCCACGTCGGGCTCCTCCACTGGGAGCCTGCTTCTTCCTCTCCCACTCCCCCGCCTGTGTTGTCTCTCTCTCTCTGTCAAATAAATAAATACAATCTTAAAAAAATAAAAATAAAAAAAATTAAATGTAGATAAAATATTTAGAGATATAAAGATAAAATTAATTAAAGGGTGACATCTGTGTTTCTGGTAGGGTATGAACTCCTGTGCGTTCCTAGTCTGGAATCTTGCCCCAGTACGATTCGATCTGAGGACAACCTTCCAGGATTCTGGCTCCGTGCAAAGCGAGAGCACCACTGGTGGTCTTCTGCACGGGTCTATTTGCCTGGTGCCCGTTACAACAGGCTGCCGGGGCCACTGCGGCAGGGCATTCGGAAGCCTGTCAGGGCCAAGGGTCCTCTCTCATTGGTGCTCACTGCTGAGCATAACCCAGAACAATACCTCTTCCAAGCAGGCGGTGAATAATGCATTATGATCAAGATTACAGCAAAGTGGTGAGAAAAAAAGGTCAAAATGGTGCGATGGCGCCCAGGGTCCGTCATCAGCGCCCCTCACCTTCCCAAGCTTCTTGTGAACCAATGGTGAAGGCGGTTTTAGGTTCTGCAGGCTGGTGGGGCCCCAGCCCTTAGCAAGGTCAAGCAGCCCTGTGCCCAGCTCTCAACCCCTGCAGCATCACCACTCACCTCCTACCTGCTGACAGCACTCTGTGGGGCAGAAATAGCCCTGTCACACTCACAGCGCCCAGCCCTGCACACGTCAGCAGTCTGGAGCTGCTGGCTCTCTGGAGGCAAGAACTTCTCTTGCTGTCAGTCATTACTGCTAAGAAAGACAGATCCCCCCCACACCCCACCCCTGCCAGGGACTGAATGCTGACTGGGCTGCACGCTTGACCAGAAGGCTGGGGGCCATTCTGATTGCAGAAGGCTCTGGAAAGGCAGTGTTATGAGAGCTCCATAGAGCTGGTCTTAAAACCAGAGGACTCTCAGCTGAGCCTGGAGTCCCTGGAGGGATGGTGTCTGCTGGGGACAGATGTCACCAAGGGAGAAGTTGGGCGTCACTAGTCTGGCATCTTTCCCCAGTCTCTTGGGTCTTATCTTATTAAGCAGCAGGGCTGGGGGCACTGCCGGGCTTTGTGGGAGCCACCTTGGAAGGCCAAGGGTGTTTCTCTGGAATTTCTCAGGAATGGGGGGGCAGGGTCTGAGCCTCTTGTAACAGAAGAGCCTTGTGAAAGACTGAATTGGCTGGCAACAGGTGTGGTACATGAAGTAGCTTGTCACTTTTGAGCCAAGAGACACCCTATTTTTACCAAGTCATCCCCTTGCCTCTCCTGCTCTGTTTTTTGTGCCAACTGTTCCTTAAACCTAAAGGCCAGGCTGGAGCCAAACGCATATCTGGTTTGCATTCTTGGTGAACTTTCCATTGATCTATAATGGATACAAATGTGGTCTTTGAAGTCAGAATGGTGTCAAGTCTGGCTTTCCTACATGCTAGCCAGGTGACCTTGGACAAGCTAAGTTCTCTGAGCCTTGGTTTCCTCAAGCACAAAATAGGAAAAAATGATGGTCCATCCCTACTTCACCTGTGTCACTGGGAAGATGAAAAGAGATAATACATGTAAAATATATAATTTTTACATAATGTATCCCCTGTAAATAACACGAGGGCATACTTTCACCCCTGGAGGTATTCAGAGGTGCGTTTTTAATGCTTCCCCCCACCCTCCCCATTTCTAGAAACTCTATTTTGTGATTTTTAGTTAATCTTTCAAATTTATTTTGATAGTCTCTGTTCCTTTTTCCTTCTTTCAGTCTTTATGTTTTTAAGCATATTAATAATTCTAAGTCTGCAGAATTTAGTGTGTATTTTACACTTACAGCACATCTCAATTCATGTACTAAATTTACAGAGGTTCCAGAGAAATGTAGTCTTCCCAACACAATAAAGTTGTGCTTGAAGGAGAGCTATTATACCTGCTTCAGTATTTAAATTTTAAATTAATTAAAATTACACAAAATCGAAACAGTCCAAATGTCCATCAACTGGTAAGTGGAGAAATACCATGTGGTATATCCATATAATGGGACACTATTCAGCAACAAGAAGAAATGAACTATGGATACATACTACAGCATGAATGAACTTCAAAAATACTATGTTAAGTGAAAGAAAACAGATACAAAAGACTGCAAATTATATGATTCTATTTATATGAAATGTCCAGAATAGGCAAATCTATTGAGATGAAGAGCAGATTGCCTGACACAAGGGTGGAATGGAAATTGATTGCAATGGGGCATGAGGAAATTCTAGAGGGTGATGAAAATGTCAAATAAAATTTTAAAATTCAGTTCCTTAGTTACATTAGTCACGTTTTGAGTTGCTCAATAGTCACATGTGGCTAGTGGTTACTGTATTGGACAGGGCAATTCTAAATATTATAATTCACAAGCCTAGTAATTATATACTGGGCTGTGTACTTTATGAAATTCTTACCTTTATTTTTTTTAGCCAAAGTGCAATAAAACTGCACATTAAGGCTTAAATGACCACGTGTCATAAAACTGAATGTTAAAGCTTAAGTGTCTAAAAACTTGCAAGTTTAGGGGCATCTGGGTGGCTCAGATGGTTAAGTGCCTGATTCTTGATTTTGGCTCAGGTCATGATCTCAGGGTTGTGGGATCGAGGCCCATGTCAGGCTCCATGCTCAACACAGAGTCTGTCTGTTCCTCTCCCTCTGCTCCTTCCCCCGTTCATGCTCTCTCTCTAAAATAAATCAGTAAATAAAATCTAAAAAAATTAAAAAACTTGAGAGTTTAAAAATGTGCTTTCAATACACTTTTATATTCCAAAGAATAAACTAAAAATTCAAATATATAATAGAAAAGACTGCATAGTACTTGCATAAGGATAGACATACAGATCAATAAAACAAAATTGAGAGTTCAGAAATAAATGCTTATTTACGATGATTTTTAACAAGGATGCCTAGACAATTCCATGATCTTTTCAGCAAATGACACAGGGACAAATGTAAATTTGTATGTAAAAGGATGAAGTTGGACCCTGACCTCACACCATATACAAAAATTAACTCAATATGGATCATAGAGGGGTGCCTGCTGGCTCTGTCGGTAGAGCATGTGAGTCTTGATCCTGGGGTTATGAGTTTGAGCCCCACAGTGGGTGTAGACATTACTTCAATCAATCAATCAATCAATCAATCAATCAACTTAAAACAAAGAAAATACCCAAAATAGATCATAGACCTAAATTAAGAAACTAAAACTGTAAAGCACTTAGAAGAAAGTATAGGAGTAAATCTTCATGACCTTGGGTTAGGCAATAGATTTTTAGATATGACACCAAAAACATAAGCAATAAAAGAAACAATAAATTGACCTTTATCAACATTAAAAACTTCTGTGTTTCAAATAACACCATCAAGAAAGTGAAAAAAAGAACTCACACAAGGGAGAACATGATTTGCAAATCATGTATCTCATAAGGGGTTGATACCTAGAACATACAAGGAACTCATACAATTCAATAAATAGGAAGACAAATGATCCAATTAAAAATGACCATTTTCTGAAAGTGCTTCACGAACAGCCACAATGCAGATGAGAAGATGCTCAACATAATCATCCTCATTAATTATCATTGCAAATAAACGAGGTACATTTCACACCTACTAGAATGGCGACAACAAAACCATCGAAAATACCAACTGTTGATGAGGATGTGAAGAAAGTGGAAGTCTCTTTGCTGGTGGGAATGTAAAATGGGCAGCCGCTTTAGAAAACAGCGTGACAGTTCCTCAAAGGTTAATCTAGCAATTCCGCTCCCAGATACTACCCAACGGAAAGGAAAACACATGTCCACACAAAAACTTGTACATGAATGTTCATAGCAGCGTTGTATTCATAACAGCCATAGCAGAAATAACCCAAATGTCCACCGGTCCATTTGGTCTAAAAACCAAATCAAATGTAGTATAACCATAGAATGGAATGTTATTCAGTCATTAAAAGGAACAGAGTACCGATACATGGGATAACATGGAAGAACCTTGAAAACATCATGCTAAGTGAAAGAAGCCAGACACAAAAGGCCACATATTATAGAGTTTCATTTCTATGAAATGTCTAGGATAGGTAAATCCATGGTGGTAGAAAGTTGAGTAGTGGTTGCCAAAGACTGGGAGAAGGGAGGAATGAAAAGTAATGCTGGGAGGTACAGGGCTTCTTTTTCTTCTTTTCTTTTCTTTTCTTTTTTTTTAGAGGGAGGGGGAGGGGCAGAGGGAGAGAGAGAGAGAATCTTAAGCAGGCTCCATGTCCAATGTCCAACGAAGGGCTCAATCTCACAACCCTGAGATCACGACTTCAGCTGAAATCAAAAGTTAGACGTTTAACCGACTGAGCCACCCATGCACCCCTCTTTCTTTCTTTTTTTAAAAAAGTGTATTTATTTAAGAAATCTCTACAAGCAACATGGGGTTCAAACTCATGACCTCTAGATGAAGAATCACATGCTCTTCCGATTGAGCCAGCCAGGTGCCCCCAGGTTTTCTTTTAAAAGTGATTAAAATGCTCTGGAAACAGATGATGGTGATAATTGCACAATTCTCTAAAACCCATTGAACTGTACACTTTAAACAAGTGAATTTGATGGTATCTCTATATATACATATATACTCAAAAAAAGCTGCTTTTAAAAAAATCAATTACAGATTTTGTAGTTAATTATGGGAATCAAAAAATACTATAGAATGTAGTAAAAGCTGTGTTAAAGGTAAATGCTGTCATGAGGGGCACCTGGGTGGCTCAGTAGGTAAAGTATCTGCCTTCAGCTCGGGTTATGATCCCAAGTTCCTAGGACTGAGCCCATGGACTCCCTGCTCAGTGGGGAGCCTGCTTCTCCCTCCCCCTGCCTGTGCTCTCTCTCTCTCAAATAAATACATAAATAAAATCTTTTAAACAAATAAAATAAAATGGAAAAAATTAGAAATCTGAATATCTTAAATATATCAACTTCTCAAATTAAGTTGTTAGGTTAACCAAAAATAATTCTATTGTTTATTTGGCAAAATATTAAGGCATGATTGTTAAAAAAAAAATAATGGGGGAAGACTTGCTCTAAAAAGAACATCTATTAAATAAACAGATCAGTCAACTTTGAAACAGATCTTAGAATAAATAAGAACATAATGAATGCTAAGGAAGTATCACAAACTTATCAGGAAGAGGGATACATTATTCATCAAATAAATTTCAAATAACTTAAATAATAATTAAAAGTAAAAAAGAAATAATAAAACCAGAAGTCAAGATAGTGATCTTGTAATGCAGAAGGATTTTCCAAACATAAAAAAAGTGGGGGCGCCTGGATGGCTCAGTTAGTTAAGCATCTGACTCTTGATTTTGGCTCAGGTCATGCTTGCATAGTGGTGAAATCAAACTTGAGTCAGGCTCCGAGCTCAGTGTGGAACCTGCTTGAGGTTCTCTCTCTCCTTCTCCCTTTGTGCCTTCCCCTGCTCATGAGTGCTCTCTCTCTCTCAAATGAATAAATAAATAAAATCTTTTAAAAAGTGACAGAAATCACAAAGGTAAAGATTAATAGACATCACAAATGTTAAACTTCGGACACTTGAAAAACTGCTTAAAATTAAAAGGTACATGGGGCACCTGGGTGGCTCAGTTGGTTGGGTGTCCGACTCTTGATTTCAGCTCAGGTCGTGATCTCTGGGTGGTGGGATGGAGCCGAGTGGGGCTCTGTGCTCAGTGTGGAGTCCACTTGGGATGCTCTCTCTCTCTCCCTCTCCCTCGGCCCCTCCCTCCAGTTGCACCTCGCACACTCTCTTTTTCTCTCAATAAACAAACAGAAAAGTAAATAAAATCTAAAGTACGTCACAGCTATTACAAATCTATATCCTGAACAAAGACATAACGCATGTTAAGTGTATCTACGACCTTAGTTTTCTAAAGTAAAACAAAGTACCTTAAATACACAGGAAAAACCAGAATGCTAAACACCAAAATGTTGGTGCTTACAGGCTGTGAGCTTGTGAGTACAGTCTGGTTCCACTACCTGTGTGACCTTAAGCAAGTCATTAACCTCCCCGTGCCTCAAGTTCCTCATATGTAAAATGAGAAAACAATAGTGTCTTCCTGACAGAATTGTCATGAAAACTACATGAACTGATGCATGCAAAGTGCTTACAACTGTGACCGGCACGTAGTCAGCACTCAATAAAGCTCAATAAAGCTCAATAAAGCTATGTTATTATTATCATATATTTCCTTACAGATGGGCTACTGGAGCTTCCATTTGAGACCCAGGATATTAAGGACTGTAATGAATGAGAACACGGTCTGACACCAACAGATTTCAATGTTATAAAGAACGGACAAGTGAAAATAGGTCCAACAACTCAAAGAATAAAGATAATGCCTATTATTCACATTACATAAAGCCAAGGACTTATACACAGGTGATGAATTGAAGTCTCAAAAAAATGTATCTTGAGATGAAATAAGGCCAAGTGAAATTCCTACTTCTCCTGCCATTGACCAAGAAGATTTCATGGATCTTCTTTTAAGGATCTTAGCAGCCACAGAAGAGAATTTATTGGAATTACCATGAACAGTGAGCATTAACAGGTGTCATAGGAGCCTGTATCTCTGAAAACAGAGCTAACTCTGAACGGAAGGTGTGGATGGATTGGGGTGTGGTAACTCTGGAAGGAATGTTGCACTGTTAAGGGCCAGAGGGCCCACGGGCCTCTGCCTCGTTGTGCCCTCTAGTATACCATTGAATCCTTCTAGTATAAGGGACTTTCTGTTACCACCAGCAGGATTTTCTTTGTAATTCTGGGCTCTTGTGGAGGTGAGAGGCCCCTCCAGAGACAACTTAATCTCTCTATGTAAACACATCTCACAAGCATCTGCAGATAAGCCTTTGGTTGGTTCATGGATGCAGGGACAGCTGCTGGCATACAGAATCTAGCCACTGAATCATGTGTGAGCCCATAGACGTTTGTTTCCTGCGTGTGTAGATATGTACAGATAGTACATTGCTAATGACCTGTTTCTGGAATGCCCAGGGATGGTTCTAGACTTGGCTACATCACAGGGGCTTTCATTCACGTCCCCCTGGGCATCCAGAGGGTGAGTTACAGAACCTACATTTATAGCCGCATTCTGGTGCCCCCTTCTTGCTTTTCCTCTCCAGGGAGAGGAGACCCGCAGTGGATTCAGGAGAGAGGCTGAGGTGGCTGCCCGAGCTTGCCCGTGGTAACCAGACTGCGCTGTGCCAAGGGTGTGAATGGTGTAGACCTGGCCACAGGCCACCTTCAAAGAAGGAGCTCACTCGTGACTCAGCCTGGGCTTGTAAGAAATCAGGAGAAAGGGAGGCAGATGTTTAAAACATGGTTATCAATTGAATCTAAGTACCTAATTGGAGTCATTTGAGGGACTCCTAATGTACACCAATATTAGCAATGATCTCTGGACAATAGAATTAAGGGAAACTTAAAATCCTTTTTGATATGTATTTCTACAATGTTTGATTTTTTAAAATATATATATATTTTAAAGATCTTATTTATTTATTTGACAGAGAGACAGCCAGCGAGAGAGGGAACATAAGCAGGGGGAGTGGGAGAAAGAAGAAGGCTCCTAGCAGAGGAGCCTGATGTAGGGCTCGATCCCAGAACACTGGGATCACGCCCTGAGGTGAAGGCAGACGCCCAACGACTGCACCACCCAGGCACCCCACAATGTTTGATTTTTCTGACAAGAATGTATTTGTTTTATAAGCAGAAAAAGAGAAATACTAAATCGATAGAACACAAATTTAAAGTCTTTCCTGTCTAGTTAATTTGTGAGTAGCCTTAAAAATGTTTTTACCGTTTGAGATAGTAACCATTTTAGAAATTAATCTTAGGAAAATAATCAGCAATGTGTGAAAGATTTAGCTTTATGAATATTCATGATGGTATCATTTATAACAGTGAGAACAGGACATAATTAACTGTAGGGGGTTAATTAAATAATTATGGTATAATCATACTATGGGATATTAGTATTTTATTTATTTTATTTTTTTAATAAAGATTTTATTTATTTATTGGACAGAGAGACACAGCCAGCAAGAGAGGGAACACAAGCAGGGGGAGTGCGAGAGGAAGAAGCAGGCTCCCAGCAGAGCAGGGAGCCTGATGCAGGGCTCGATCAAAGGACCCTGGGATCACGCCCTGAGCCGAAGCAGACGCTTAAGGACTGAGCCACCCAGGCGCCCCTGGGATATTAGTACTTTAAATCCTAGTTACTTTAAATGCTATTATGTGAGAATTATGATGACAGATACTCAGAGTAGAAGACAATCAGCAACTAAATGTGTGTACTTCATGACACTACAGACATAAATCAAAAGAGACTCTGAAGAGCCCAGAAGTCCATCGACAGATGAATGGATAAAGAAGATGTGGTACACACACACACACACACACACACAATGGAATATTACTCAGCCATCAAAAAAATGAAATCTTGCCATTTGCAACAATGTGGAAAGAACTACAGGGTATTATGCTAAGTGAAATAAGTCAGTCAGAGAAATACAGATGAACACAGGGGAAGGGAAGAAAAAATAACATAAGATGAAAACTGAGAGGGAGGCAAACCATAAGAGACACTGAACTCTAGGAAACACACCGAGGGTTGCTGGAGGGGAGGGGGGTAGGGGGAAGGGATAATTGGGTGACGGGCATTAAGGAGGGCACTTGATGTAAGGAGCCCTGGGTGTTGTATGCAACTGATGAATCACTAAACTCTACCTCTGAAACTAAAAATAAAGGTCCAAATTGTGAATTTGCTTTTTTTAAAAATAGATTTTATTTATTCATTAGAGAGAGAGCAGGGGCAGAGGGAGAGGGAGAAGCAGACCTCCCCCCCTGCTGAGCAGGGAGTCCGACATGGACTTGATCCCAGGACCCTGGGATCGGGACAAGCCTAAGGCAGACACTCAACCGACTGAGCCACCCAAGTGCCCCTGAATTTGCTTTGTTTTAAGAATAGGAGGATATTGGGGCACCTGGGTGGCACAGCGGTTAAGTGTCTGCCTTTGGCTCAGGGCGTGATCCCGGCGTTATGGGATCGAGCCCCACATCAGGCTCCTCCGCTATGAGCCTGCTTCTTCCTCTCCCACTCCCCCTGCTTGTGTTCCCTCTCTCGCTGGCTGTCTCTATCTCTGTCGAATAAATAAATAAAATCTTTAAAAAAAAAAAAAAAAAGAATAGGAGGATATTACCACAAGAGCCAAACTGTGGAAGTTGCCAAGATGCCCTTCAACAGACGAATGGATAAAGAAGATGTGGTCCATATATACAATGGAATATTACTCAGCCATCCAAAAAGATGATTACCCAACGTTTGCATCAACATGGATGGAACTGGAGGAGATTATGCTAAGAATAGAAGGATATTGATATATCTTATATTGCTGTACCTTTGTAATGAAGTAATTACTACGTTGGAACCACTATTAAAATTGTAAGCTTTTTTTTTTTTTTTTAAAGACTGGGAGTTAAAACGAAAATGTGGTTATCTCTGAGGGGCCAGATTACTGGCTTATTTTGATTTTGTGTTGACTTTCTGAAATCGTCAAAGATTCTATAATAAACATGTATTACATTGCAGTCATATTGTCAAATAAGCCTTTAATATTAAAAAAGTCCTATTCACTGAGAGATGAGAATAACAAAGCTGAATCCTAGAAATTTAGGGGGGCTCGTAGCCCATGAGAATAGGTAGGTGTCCCAGACACAATGGCAAGTCACACACTGAGAAGAGGCAGTGCTAGGCTTCTTGCCCTCTCTAACCCTCTCAACATGCCCCAAGGTGAGGATTATTATCCCCAATAAACGGGCTCAGAGAGGTGAAGAAACACATCGAGATGTTCTCAGCTTTGCTGGTATTGGACCCAACTGTCCACAGCAGGGTTGGGCACTAGGAGCCCCCAGCACCCCTAAGAGTGTGGAAAAGTGCCCCTGGGCTGGCCTGCTGCCTCTCCTTGTCAGCGAGGTCAGACGTGCAGCCCAGCACACCTGAGTAGGGGCTCACATTCCTCCCTAAGATGTCCCCCCACTGACTGCTGGTGACACTGTTCACATGGCCGGTCTCTGAACACAGGACACCTCCAATGCCAAGGTTCACATGTTTGAGGCAGTGGCCCCCGCCCCCCTCCTTGGGCCCTCCCCTGCCTGGCTTCTAAGTCTTGAGGAATGTGCCCCGAAGCAAATTGGCACTGGGATTCACATCTACTCCTTTACTCCCCCAACCTCCTGAGCAACTGGGGGGTCTTGGCTGCCACCAAGCTTCAATGCCTCAGGTCTGAATTTTGCAGAATGAGTCTTGGGAGGTCCTTTGAACTGGGTCCTCTGAGAGGCACGGAAGGGAGGTGGCCTAAGTTAGGGAGAGATGGAGCTAGTATCTTCAAAACTGGGTGGGAGCAGAGACACAGTTTGAAATGAGATCGAAGGGGGGAGGGGTGGGAGGCAGAACTGTTGTTACACTGCTTTTCTTTTGTTCCCCATTTCTGTTAGTGTTGTTCTAATATTTATGTAATTTAAAAAACCCCACCCTGAGTTCTCAAAGAGAAAAAAAAAGATATGTAGATATTTCCCTGAATCCCTCAATCCATAACCACCACCAATTTCTCTGTCCTTGGAGATTCAGGACAGACTGGTTTCGGTCCACGTTGACCAAGGCTTATTGATTGAGCTCTCTGCTCTCTGGAATGTGTCTGTCATTTACTGCATCTGCGGAACCTGCAAGAGCAGCCAGCACATGGCGAACGCTCTATAAGTATCTGTTGAATAAATGAACAAACTGGGTCTGCATCCTCATTCAGAACACATTCCGAGGTGGGCAAGGAGGGAGGTGGTTTTTGTATTATTTGCTGTTGATAAAAGGAGAGATCTTTTTTAAAAAGCAAAGAAACTATTTTCTATGAAATAAGAGTGTTAAGTTAGGCACAGTTTATTAATTTGTCTGACTCAATAAATACCATTTCTCGGTACATCCCCTAACGAAGCCAACAGCAATCCCTTAGATCACCATCAGATTGAGAGAAAGTGTGTCACCTCAGATTTGATCTAGTGTGTTGATAAATTGAGAGCACTGTGCATAAATTAAGCTGGAGACTTCCACATTCAAGAGTGATGATGCTCAGGGAGCATGGGGGGGCTCAGCTGGTTAAGCATCTGCCTTCGGCTCAGGTCATAATCCCAGGGTCCTGGGATCGAGCCCCGCACGGGCTCCCTGCTCAGCAGAGAGCCTACTGCGTCTTCTCCCTCTACTGCTCCCCCTGCTTGTGCTCTCTTGCTCTCTCTGTCAAATAAATAAATACAATCTTAAAAAAAAAAAAGAGTGATGATGCTGGAGACTTGTAGTTAGATATGCTGTGTTGACTCTAGAAATTCCATTATAACAGCTTTATTGAGATATAACTCATATACCATACAATTCACCAATCCAAAGTGCATAATTCAGTGGCTTTTAGTATATTCGCAGAGTTGTGCAGCCATCACCACAATCAATTTCAGAACATTTTTATCACCCTGAAAAAAAACCCTCCATACCCATTTCCTCCCCATCCCCTGGACTCCACTGATCTATTTTCTTTCCCCCCATCCCCTAGGCAACCACTGATCTATTTTCCTTCTGTATAGATTCCCCTATTCCAGACATTTTATGTAAATGGAAGCATTTGTGACTTTGTGACTGTCGCTAAGCATGTTTTCAAAATTCATTCATATTGTAGCATGTATCAGTACTTCATTTCTTTTCATCATTAAATAAAATTCCATTGTATGGATATACCACATTTTATTTATCCATCTTCAGCTGATGACCACTTGAGTAATTTCCACTTTTTCATTATCATGAATAACATTGCTTTGAACATTCATTCATTGTGTGAATATATATACCTAAGAGTGGGATTGTTGGGTCCTATGGTCTATGTTTATGTTTTTAAGGAACTGCAAGACTGTTTTCCAAAGTGGCTGCACCATTTTACATTCCCATGAGTACAATGTGAGGTTCCAATTTCTCCACATCCTTAAGAGCATTTGTTATTATCTGTCTTTGTGACGATAGCCTCCTAGTGAGTATCAAGTGGTATCTCATTGTAGTTTTAAATTTGTCTTTCCCTGATGGTTAATGATGTTGAACATCTTTTCATGTGCTTATTGGCCATTGGTATGTCTTCTTTGGAAAAATGTTATTCGGATCCTTTGCCCATTTAAAAATTGGGTTATTTGTCTTTTTATTATAGATTGTAAAAGTTCTTTATATGTTTCAGTTACAAGTCCCTTATCAGATATAGGATTTGAAAATATTTTCTCTTGTGAACGTTCTCTTCACATTTTCTTGATGGTGTCATTTGGAACACAAAAGTTTTTCATCTTCATGAGTCTAATTTATTTTTCCTTTGTTACTGTGCTTTTGGTGTTATATCTAAGAAAACTTTGCTTCACAAAGATTTACTCTCATATTTTCTTCTAGAGTTTTAAATTTTTAGCTCTTACATTTAGGTCCATGATCCATTTTGAGTTAATTTTTGTGTGTGGTGTGAGGTAGGGGTTCAACTTCATTCTTTTGTGTGTGGATCTCCAATTGTCTTGGCACCACCTACTGAAATGACTGTTCTTTCCCTCACTGAGTTGACTTGGCATTCTTATCAAAGATCAATTGATCACAAATCTGAAGGTTTATTTATGGACTCTCAATTCTATTTCATCCATCCGTAGGTCTATCCTTATGCCAGTATCACACTTGATTACTTGATTACTGTAGATTTGCAGTAAATTTAGATATTGGGATATGTAAATCCTCCAAACTTGTTCTTTTTCAAGATTGTTTTGACTATTCTGGGTCCCTTGAAATTCCATATTTTTAGGATCAACTCTCCAAAGAAGTCAGTAGGATTTTTTTTTTCTTTTAAGTAGGCTCCATGCCCAATGTGGAGCCCAATGCAGGGCTCAAACTCACAGCCCTGAGATCAAGACTTGAGCTAACATCAAGAGTCTGATGTTTATCCAACTGAGCCACCCAGGTGCCCTGAGAAGCCAGCAGGATTTTGTGAAAGGCGTTTTTAAAAAATATTTTATTTGTTTATTTGAGAGAGAGAGCACAAACAGGGGGGTAGAGGAGAGGGAGAAGCAGGCTCCCCACTAAGCAGGAAGCCCTACTTGGGACTCGATCCTAGGACCCTGGGATCATGACCTGAGCCAAAGGCAGATGCTTAGCCAACTGAGCCACCCAGGCACCCCTGAAAGGATTTTTTAAAGTATAAATTGCAAGGACAAAGAGAATGGGAGAAGAAAGTAGAGTAAGGAGGGGTAAATGATTTGACCCAGCGGTAGAAGCTGTGGCCTGATGCCTGCAGAAAGGAACCAATAATGGGACATGAGAAGTTCAAGAAGGCACTGGGTTTGGAAACATAGGGTACCAAGGAATGTGGGAGTGAAGTACAGAGTTGAGATGGGGGATGAGCTAAAAGTCTATTTGCAGAGAAGTCCCACACTCCAGATGTCCCACAACAGCCCCTCAAAGCCTGGTGACAGCTCCTCTTCAAGGCAAGAGATTAGAGATTTGCTCTTCCCTAGAGCAGTCTCTGAAATCCTGGTTCATGAACTGGTTTAGGTCCACAAACTTTGTTACTGGCCCTAATAAGATAAGTACAGAAAGTAAGAATAAGTGTTTAGAATTTTTATAGGAATTTGAAATTGCGTCAACATTCAAGCGAGTTCTCAGTGGATTCTTCTTGCTGAACAGGACGTAGGCCAGCTTGGGTGTTTGAACTTCTATTGGGAGTCATGTGTGTTAAGGGATACGGACTAGCCATGCACGGTAGAACCACACGTGGGTCCCTGACAGATTGAAAATTTAAAAACTGCTCCTTCACCACAGACAGCTTGAGAAGCTTGCTCCAGAGCCTGACAAATTAAGTTGAATGGATCGTTAGGAAAGGGCTGAGGCTCTTGGTTAAAAAGCTCCATTCTCAACAATGAGATATCCAGCCTTCCTCCCACATTCATTCAAGAAAACTGGCAGGTGGGCTTGTACCCTCCTCCAACACCTATCCCCAGACAGGAGTCTAGAAGATTCTTATCAGAAAAGACTTAATGGCCCAGAGAGAATTTTAAACGCTGACATTTAGAAGTCCCCTCAGATAAAAAGCTGCTTGACACCCCATCTCAATATCTCTACAATAAAGCTCTTCAATGGATAAGCTACACCCCTGCACCTAAAGCTTAAAATAAATTTCTAAAAGTTTTGTTTTGTTTTTTGAATAGGCTTTATACTAACATGGTTCAGAATTCAAAAGATTCAAAAGGGTACAACGAAGAAGTCTTCTGTCAGTTACTTCCTCGTTCCTTTCCGGTAAACTGTTTAGTGCCTCACTCTTTAATATAAATAGAAAGTCTACATGAAAGACAGAAACCAAATTAAAGAAATAAGAAGGGCAAAGAAAACAATGTAGAGAGAAGAAAAGCTCAAAAAAAGGGAAAGAATCATGTCCTGGAGACAGAAGAGAAGCTATTCCATTCGTGAAAGAGGAGTAGCCTATTAGGAAAAGGAATATTCAGCGAACAACAAAAGAGAACTCTGAGAATTTAAAAATATAAAAATTTAAAATTCAACTAGAAAAGTTAGAAAAAGTAGTTTATAAAATCTTCTAGAAAGTAAAACAAAGAGATAAAGAGATGGAAAATTAGATACAGAAGCTAGGAAGATCAAAGGATCAGGTCAGAAGACCCAACATCCTGATAACAGGAGCTCCAGATGGACAGAACAAAAAAAGAGAGGGGAAGAAATAATTAAATAATCAAAGGAAAAATTTTTTTCCACAACAGAAGGATATAAGTTTCCAGTTCAAAAGGACCCATCAAATGCCCAGTATAATGAATGAGGAAGGAACCATTCCAAGGCACAGCACTGTGAACTTCCAGAACACTGGAGGTCAGAGAGAAGAATCTAAAAACTTTCAGACGTGAGATACAAAGGACAGAGGATTGAAGTGGTATTGGATATTACAACACACACTCTGGAAGCTGGAATTCTAAACTTGGGGAAACTATCAATCGAATGTAAAGACATTTTCAGGTATGTTCGTAAGTAACATTTTACTTCCTTTGCTCACTTTCTTAGGAAGTTACTGGAAGATATGCACCACCAAACCGGGGCAGTCAATCAAGGAAGCAGAAGACATGGGAGCCACAGGACTGTGGGTAGAGTTGCCTTGGTCCTAACCAGGATGGAGGGGAAAGGAAAGAAGGAAGGGAAGGAGGAAGAATGAAGCAATTAATTGTGTGCAAGGAAAAAGCAGAGGCAAGAGACCAAAGGGGTCTCCTTTGGCTTCAAATCTTCCTGAGACACATTTTTAATCCTATACTTGGCTTTGTGGGACACTCCAATATCCTCGTAATAAATTCCTCTTCTTGCTTAACTAGTTCACATTGGATTTCAGTCACTTGCAACCAAAAGAGTCTTCCTGATACCTTTGCTACTCAAGGAGTTAGAACCAGCAGTATCACTATCACAGGGGAGCTTGTTAGAAATGCCGAATCTCAGGCATCCCGCAGACCTACTCAGCAGAATTGCATTATAACAGCATTCCCTCTGCACATTAAAGTCTGAGAAGCATTGTCCTAATAGCTGCCTCACAAGGTTGAGCACTGGGCATATTAGAGGTTCTATGCAGAATACCTGACCAAGTACTAGGTACTCTGTAAGGTACTGATGACGAAGAAGAAGAGGAAGAAGGGGTGGGGAGGAGGACAAGGAGAGGAAGAAGAGGAAGAGGAAGGAACTAGGAACACTTGGGAATGACAGTCTCAGTCCCTGGGTCCATGGTAAATGGTGGTTTGGAACCAAATTACAAAAACAGGCACACAACAGAAAAGGCAAAAGCACGTTTCTACCGGGAAGGAGGTTTCAGCTCTATTCCGGGAACTTGTCAGTTTAGTCAGTCCAGGTGTCGACACGGGAGCCACCTCTCAGGTGTGGCAATTGTCTGGGAGTGAGTGACAGACACTCAGCATCTGGGTGACGTTTGGCAGGGGAAATGCTGATCTAACGCTGCCTTTCTCAGCGGGGCAAGCGTTCTGCCCCAGCACTCAGGAAGTAGGTCAGGAGGAAATATCCTGAGTGAGCAGCACTGAATTGCTTTTTCAGGCAGAAATCCGTGACCCATAGGACTGGGGGTGGATGGGGAATGGGAATGACAGGAGGTTGGGGGCCCACTGCGGGGGCAGGGGTAGGAAATCGCATCCCATTCTTGGCAGGAGCAAGGTTGCCTCTCACATAGTTTTCCTGGCTCTGGTCCTTTGGCATTCGGCCACCTTCTTTGTGCCGGGGGCGGGGGGTTCCAGTGACTTTCTAATGCTGAGCAAATCTGAACGAAGGCTGGGTTTGGAAAGATTTTAAGGGAAGGAGACGTGCCTGTAGAAAAGCCGTGTCCTATCTCAGCCGTCAATGTGCTGTGGATAGAGCATGATGACCCCAGGTCCGCGCCTCCCCAAGAGCTCTTACTGACCCTTGCTTCCTAATTGCCCCCCAGTTGTATGGCACTGAACTCAGTCCTTGAGAGTTCTTAACAGAGAAGCACCTCAGGCCTCCAAGAATTTACACAATAGAGTCTCCAGTCCTTTAAAACATCCATGGGAATCTCATCCTATTGAGAAATAGCGAACTTCACCATCATCACCTGGCTGTCTTTGTGAAGGCTGAGTGTAGGGACCGCCTTTGCAGCCACCACGCTGACAAAAGCCTAACATTTCCTGTGAATAGCAGCAACAACGGATTTCCTGCGTGCCAGGCACTTTGCGTCTTTTCATTCATTTGATCTCACCACAACCTTGTGAGCATAAATACGTCGGTCCCCATTGTAGAGATGAGAAAGCTGAGGCCGAAAGAGAGTAAATGAAGTCATGTAGTAAATGGCAGAGTTGGGATTCAAACCCAGGCCATCTGGCTCCGTAGGCCCTATTCATTAACCATGCATCGTACTTAAACCATGGGTGCAGGTGTGTGCAACAGCTCTCCTGCAAACTGATCCCATCTCAGCCTTAAACAAGAGATCCGATTTTAGCCAGATAACTCAGAGCAACGTGGTGAGGGGCAAGAGCAGAGCTGTCACAGGTAAAGATCTGAATTCTACTCCTGGCGCTGCCATTTCAAAAGGAAGGCCACTTATGTTGATTGAATGCTCATCACAGGTCAGGTACTGGGCGCTTTCCATGTTTGCTCTTCCGGTGGCTGTCCCTCCCTGGGTTCCGGCTTCCTTACACGCCAGGTGGCACAGGGGACTTCAGTGATTTGGTCTAGACAATACCCACTGGAGAGTTACTCGGTGCACAAAGCGCTACGCCGGGTGCTGAAGGGCACAGGCAAATGAAGTAGAGACCTTGCCTTTGCAAGGCTCACGGGCCAATTCTCTTTCATTTTATAAATCTTTTGGAGTTGAGCAAGGCCATCATTACCCTTGTTTTTTAAAATGGGTGAAATGATACTGAAACAGTTCAGTTGTAGCCAAACAGAGTGTGACCGCAGGTCGACTCTTAGCTCGGGGCTCTCTCTGCTCCCAACCCTCCCACTTCATCCTGACATCACTGTAACTAAAGGGTACAAAGTCCACTTTGAGCCCCTAACTTCCCCAAATCATTTTTACCTCCGCTCTGCCTTCCCCATCCTCACAAGTGCAGACACACACACACGCACGCACGTACGCGCGTGCGCAGTGCTGGACCCCGAAAGATGCGGGGTCAATGCTCTGCCGTAGCTGACAATCAGCCCCCTCAGGCAGCCCTCCTTTTTCGTGCAGAGCCCAAAGCGCAGAGCTGAGAGGGTGAGTGCACAGTCAGCAAAGCCGCAGCTACCATATGCATCATGACTCATGACCCCTTCCGCTGACTCGGAACTGAAGCCTCTTGGCCCGTCAAGTAATTACGGTGCGCAGGAAGTCCTCAGCTAAAGATAAGGTCAGTCTGGTGGCTGAGAGGAAGGGGCCAGTGAGCGCACCTTCCACTGCCATGGGCTCTTCTGCAGCAGACAGCACAGAACCCTGCAAACAGTAGGTGCCCAACGCAGCTTTGTTGGTGGATTAGCTGTTCTGAACTGCTCCGCCCAGCACAGCTGCAGGATGGGGTTGCTAGGCAGGAACATAATATGTGGGTCTAGTGCCTAAAGGAAATGATTTCAACTCCCTCTTGTTTAGCAGAGCTGAGCTATGCCCAGGAGAACTGCAGCACTGAAGATGTGTTCTTTAAAGAACTCTGTGTTATACAATTCACTTCTGCAATCTGTCCCAAGAACTTCCTTTTCTATCCCCTAAATTAAAATAGGGGAAGAGACACAGCATCCTCATTTTTTCTGTAAGTGGCATAAGAGTGCAAAGGGCTTCAGACATCGCTTAGTCTAACCTCGTCCTGGTCCTGTTGCACCCTCTTTGGCATTCCTATGTTCACGCTTCCATGCCTGCCATATCTCTCCCCCCGCAAGAACCTTCTCCCCAGGCTAGAGTCAGGAGGGATGAAAACGTCCATGAACTTCCAGGAACCAAGGCCACTATTGCTTATTGTAGAAGCTCATCCCCCAATATCTATTTTACCTTCTCACAGAGCGGTAGGATTTTTGACTAGGCGCATGACCATCTAGCTAAAGTCAACCTTCCCCAATCTCTCTTGCAGTATGTCCATGTGATCAAGTTCTAGCTAATAAGAAGTTTCAGAAGGGGCATCTGGGTGGTTCAGTTGGCTAAGAGTCCGACTCTCGATTTCAGCTCAGGTTGTGATCTCAGGGTCATGAGATGGAGCCCTGAGTTGGGCTCTGCGCTCAATGAGGAGTTTGCTTTCTCCCTCCCTCTCCCTCTGCCCCCCCACCCCAATAAATAAATAAATAAAATCTAAAAAAAAAAAAAAGAAGTTAGCAGGAACAATCATGCACTTAAAAGGAAGGCAAGTCCAGTTGAACTGGACATTACGGTGAGCCATCCTCAACCATGTGCATAAGACAAGTATCTGAAGAGTATAATAAGCTAGAAGGAGCCTGGGTCCCTAACACTGGGAAGCCACCATATTATCCCTGCACTGTTTGCACTCAGACTATTACCCACAGGAGAGAAATGAACTTCCATCTTGTCTAAGCCCTTATTCTATTGGGTCTTGACAGAGCTGCCAAACTTGTATCCGAACTAACAGAACGCCTTCGGAGTGCAAGGGCAGTCACAACCTCCCCTTCTCTGAGATCCCCCACTCTACTCACCCAGGAGCAGCCTAGTGAGTTCTATTTATGACAGCTTATCAGAGTGGTCTATGAATGCCTGGCTCACCTGGCTGTTGGCTGAGTGTCCCAGGCATAGGCATGCCATCCAAGCAGGGCCACTCAGATTCTCTCTCCTGTCAATCTGCAGCTGAGATTCACTATTGCTATCCAACTGCTGATGAGGACATGAACCAAGTCACACGAGGAGAAGCAGAAATGAAAGGCCAGTCATCCTTAGAAATGCAGAGTGAAAGAAGCTGCCTGGGTTGGTACTGGCTTCCTAGTTTCCTTGGTACGGCCTCCCTGATCACTCTGCTCACGGTTCCTGGGAGAGACTCTGACATCTTATAATACATTCTCCCTTTTGGTCTTGGATACTTTAGGTTCATTCCTGTGACCGCTAACCAAAAGTGTCGAAGTGTCTTCTGGTCCTTGTAAAGACCTTCTGTGTATCCTTGCAAGCCAAGGGGCCCACGCCTCAGTGGCCCACTCCGTGGCATACTGGATCCTTTAATCATTGTAGTAGAAGGATCTGAGGTGAAAGAAATGGACGGATAGACTGATCGCCTGGCTGATTGGCTAGCAGGTCAATCCATGCACTTTCAAAGGGACTCTAAGCAGGCTTCGCGGAATCACAGAATTAGGGGTGAAAGGAACCAAAAGCATCAAGCAAAGTGTGGCCATGGAAGTTTAGCGGCAGAGCCTGGACTAGGACCCTGCCTGGCCCTGGACACCCCAGGCTCACTCCACCTCCCCTGCCATCAGGCTGGTTGATTTGGGGTGCTCTGTCACACCAGAAATAGCTCCCGCATGTTGCTGAGCAAACTCCCTATGACAGCTATGTCAGACCTGGCCTTTCTGCGGCTCCTAAGGAAAAATGCAAAATGATCCTTTTCTCTCTTTTTTTTTTTAAAGATTGTATTTATTTACTTGACAGAGATAGAGACAGCCAGCGAGAGAGGGAACACAAGCAGGGGGAGTGGGAGAGGAAGAAGCAGGCTCATAGCAGAGGAGCCTGATGTGGGGCTCGATCCCACAACCCCGGGATCACGCCCTGAGCCGAAGGCAGACGCCTAACCGCTGTGCCACCCAGGCGCCCCTCCTTTTCTCTTTTTGGCTCCTAAGGAAAAATGCAAAATGATCCTTTTCTCTTTTTTCTGGGTCATTCTTTCTAATTCTAAATCTCACTGTGGATTTTAAAGAATAAACATCTTCTCTTCCATAGAAGGAGTCGCGAGTGTACCCCTGCCGTGTACCAGGCACTTGCGCATGGCACTTTATTGCTATTGCATTTAAACCCTGCAAGAAGCCATTTTCCAGAAGAGGCCAGTGAAGTTGAGAAGGAATATCAACCCGCCCAAGGCACACAGCCGGTAGGAATGGTACTAGGGAAGGAATCCTGGCTGGTCTGGCTTGAAACCCTGTGTCTTTTACATGATGTCATACCATCTCCTGAAGTTCCATCTTTACCAGTCCTTTTGGCGTTTACTTTCCAGCTTTCTCCATGGGCACCTGATCAGCCGGGCTTGATTTAGGTCAGTGGGTGTGGAGCTGAAAGCCCCAGGCCCTAGAGGGGGAGGGGTGGTGTGCGGGGGGTGGGNGCACTTCTCTCACAGGGTGGCCTCTCATTTCCCCTCTGGGGCTTGTCCTCCCTCGCTGCTGGCCTCCATCTGTTTCCCACTTGCCTCAGGCTGTGTTTCCCTTCTCCATCCCTAGGCAATTCTTTAGTTCCTGGGCACTAACATGATTCCAGCCCCCCCTCTTATCAGTACTCCTGTGTACTCCCTTCTTCAGAGAATTCATCTAGCTAGCTTATTTTTTCCCTCAGAGAAGGAAGCAAAGGCCTCATACCTTCAGACTCAGCCTGCCTGCTTTTCAAGCTGTGTTTGCACCCAGAGCTGAGTATCCAGCTCAGGTTCCCAGAGGCCTGGGGGCAGGACTGTGTCTTCACACGCCGGGGTGGCATGCATTGTCAGCACCCTCTAGAAACAAACAGCTGTCATGCAAAGACAAGGAAGCTGCCAGGCCTGGGGAGGCCTCGACCTCTTCCATTTCGCACACGAGCTCACGTCCCTGACAGCGCCCACAGAGGCCCTCCCGGGACTCCAGGAAGAGTCCACACTTCCACGGTCTCTCTGAAGAATCGAGGGCGCGCAATTATGTGAATGTGTACAAGGGTGCGTGCAGGGAAACCTCTGGTTTGCTGTGGATTGTAGAGACAATAATCTATAGTTATTTCTCCCTTCCGGTAAATGAGTGATTCTCAAAGGAAAAGCGCAGGCCCCACTAGAAAATTTCATAAAATCTCAGGGACCAGCGTGATCAATGAGAACACTTTATATTTACCCAAGGGAGCACGGGTTTTTAAAACGACAGACTCTGCCCGTACAAAGGTCGTACAGCTTCCCATTCTTTTCTCTGCTTGAAGAAATTCTACTTACTCTTTAAAGCCCGACTCAACTGGGAAGCCTTTCTCAGCCCCACAGTCTAAATTTATCCCTCTTTCTCGTTCTCCCAAAGCGTTCGGTTCATCCCACTAGTACAGTGTGTACCATGGGCTCTTACCGAGGGCTATGTGAGAGCCTCTCACCCCACGGGCTGCATGCTCCCCGAGCACGGGAAATGTGCCTCACATGACTTCTTGTACCCATTTCAGGGTCGACTGACAGGCAAGAGAAGATCCTGTTCACTGGCAGAGAGGTGGCGCTGGTGTAGGAAGCATGTGGGAAGAAAGGACTTCCGTCCTTTTGGAAGAGAAAAGTGAGGAATATTCTCTGAGAGATGGGGTGTATGTTACAGGGGATTTTATCTACTGTGAAGGACTTGAGAAAGGAGAACTTGGTCAATTGGTTAGAAAGAACTAATGAGAATTTGTTGGGGGCAGAGGAAGTTCCCGGAAAGGTAAAGGACTGGTTCAAGGAAATTTCTTTTTCTTTTCTTTTTTGAAGATTTTATTTATTTATTTGAATGAAAGGGGGAGAGAGAGAGAGAAAAAAAGCATGAGGAGGGGGAGGGACAGAGGGAGAGGGAGAAGCAGACTCCCTGCTGAGCAGGGAACCTGATGTGGGGCTCCATCCCAGGACCCTGAGATCGTGACTGGAGCTAAACCAACTGAGCCACACAGGTGCCCCTGGAAATTTCTGAGGGTGGGAAACCAGGACCACCCTGCTATTCTGATTGGTTGTTTGGCCTTGGTTGAAGAAGGGCCTAGAGACAAAAAAGCTGCAAGAGCAGACATGAACCTCACCAGGAATGGAAAGTAGAGCAGGAAAGGGAACAAGGCAATGGTAGTAACCTGGTCACTGGAATTAACTGTCAATATGGATGGAGTAACCAGACTGCGGACCTATAAATTACTCAGCTGTCTATGGTTTATCCCTCAAGATTTTTTTGCATTGTGCTGATTAATTATAAATGGCACGAAGGAGAAAAGAAATGTATGTAGGCTGGGGGGCTTGATCTTGGAAGGGCAAATGTCCAGGTCCCTGGGTGATAGCAGCATAAGGTTTTCAAGAGATGGAATGCCTGAAAATATCTGCGTGGTGCTCTCGTCACTACAGTGAAAAATGTGATTGCTCCAGTCCCAGGGACAATGACAAGGACGCTGTTATGGGTTTCATCAGGAAAGGCACTCCCACCCCCTCTCCAAATAGGCAGGAGGCCAAGATGCCAAGAGCAGGGACTTCTTGACTATGAAACGGGTCTATCTACCAACTCATAAATTAGAAGCCAGACTGCTGCGTGGTACAAGGAAACTGCATAGCGATCTCCTTTCTCATACCTTTAAGCTTTGTCTGAAATGGAACACCCTTCCATACAGCAGCCCTTAGGTAACCTGATTCTGGAGACAAGAGTCCCTAGTTATGCCAGTAAAGGATGACAAATCCTCACTTTACCTTCCAGAATAAATGCTGCAGGTCTCTGGCACACGCGATGCTGAAATTGCCCACATTTCATGAAAAGGGTGTAGTCACCCACTGCTGTGGGTCTGCAGTGCCCACCCGCACACAAGCAAGGCTGGTAGTGGACACTGGTGCGTACTACGGGGACATCGGCAGGAAGACAGCAGGGGAGAGCACGCAGCAGTCAGAGCACAGTGCCTCTGGCAGAGGCTCTGCAGGCTTCTCCCCACCCCCCAAAAGCTCTGGCCCTGGCTTGAGACACACTCTGGCTGATGCCTGCCTCTCTGTAGCCCCCTCCTCCGGCCTCCCAGACCTTATTCACAATAGCTGATGAGGCAAGTGTCCCGGCCAAGGCACCGTTTCCCTCCCTTTCTTCCTGGGCTTGTAATTAAGGGGTGTCTGTGAAGCTCTCAAGCTCCTGGGGATAAAAGGACCAGTCTGGCCCCTGTGCTTTTTCTCACGGTTCCCTGTGCTCTCCAAGGTGGTTATTGCCGGCGGAGGCTCACAGGGCCTGCCGAGCGAGGCAGCTCCCACCCCAGGGCCCTCAGCCAGGCTCGCAGGGCGCCCTGGCCCCTGGGCACCCCCAGCCCCACGGCGTCAGTGTGTTTTCTGTTCTCTGCTCGTTCCCCAGGATGTTCCGATTTCCTCACCTCACTTTGTTTAGCCGCAGAGGTTAGGCAATGACTGTGGGGCAGCCGGGCCGGGGCCCGGCTTCCCAGGAAAGGGCTGCTTTTTTCACAAGTTGATCTGAAGTCACTTGTTCTCCAGAGGCCTTGATCACCCAAAGCCTGGGCCTTCACTTCCCCGGGACCCTGGTCGCTCTTTCTCCAGGCATGGCTGTTCTGGGGTCTCATGCACCCCCGTCCACACCCGGTGCCCCAGTAGAGACAGTGTTGTGCTCCGGTCGAGGGGGCAGACTCTGGGGTCACCCTCCCTGTGCATGAATCCTAGACCTGCCACCGGCTAGCTGTGTGGCCTTGACCTTTATCTCCCATAAAATGAGGCTCAGAATAGTTCCTCTCCTACAGAGATGATGTGAGGGTCAAATGAGAGAATTTATTCAAAGTGGCTTTGGTAAGTGCAAACAAAGTGGTTTCCTTTTCTGAGAAACACTGTGGATGATGGCCCTGCATTCTGATCTGTGAGTCTTCCCTGCCTAGCCCAAACGAATGGCTTTTCCTGCCTGACCCAGTGCCTTTCCTGGTCAGAGTAGCTGCACTTTCTGACCGAGCCCAGGGGACAGGCTATAAAGTGACAGGAGAGGTGTCCGAGTCACAGCAGATTAACCTCTCCAGACAGCACCATGCCGTGGGTACGAAGCTCTCGCTTCACCTTCTTAAGGATTGCCTTGTTTTCCTTTGCCCAGTTGAGGGGTGGTGATGTAGTTGAACTTGGGTACCATTTTCAAAGCCTCTCCTTTCTAGAGAGAACTACACTCCTCCACTTTCTACCAGGAGCCTCAGACCCGGCAGGGCATGACCTACATGAATCAGAGAGGTGGGACGTGTGGGAGAGATTACAGCCTGCGTCTCCCTCCCACTGTGCGCTTTCATCACTGCCCTTCCCAAGGGGGAGGCCCTGGGGCTTCAGGAAGGGAGGTTGGGTCTCAAGAGGATTGGTTCTCTCATCCTGCCTAGCTCTGAGCAAGAGTTGTAGTGTGAGGAGGGAATGGGGCCAAACACGGGGAGCTCTTTTCTCCTTTCCCTACCTCCTTTCCCGCCCCGTCTCCCCCACAAAAGTTATCAGAAGAAAGAACAAAGCAGGCTGGAAATCACCCAATATCCGCTGCCTCACAGGCTCTTTCTCTGCTTTCTCTGGCTCTTGCTTGCGGGAAGGAATCGAAGGAGGGCTGTTGTGTTCCTTCACGAAGCACCAAGCAAGCTCTTAGTTCAAAATCTCCAGAGGCAGATTTACATATGATTTGCATATATTTTCTATATTACAGAGATTGCTCCTCCAAATGTTCACAGTGAGTCCTGTCATGGTAAGGTAAACATCATTAAACAGGTCTGCATTTGCTCCTGGCTTCTAGGCCCTGTGGTTCCTCGGCAGGACGCAGTACGTTCATTCTCAGCTTTATCGCTTTCGTTGGATAGTTTAGGTAACTCATTCCATTTACCTGGTCTGCAAAATGGGAATAATAATCCCTGTCTTTTGCATGGGGTTGTTATGAGAATTTAAAAACGAATTATAAGGAGTAGCCTGGCTGGCTCAGTCAGTGGAACAAGCAGACTCTTAATGTTGGGGTTGTGAGTTCGAGCCCCACGTTGGGTGTATAGATTACTTAAAAATAAAATCTTAAAAAAAAAGAGAGAGAGCAATTGTAGGGTTGCCTGCGTGGCTTAGTTGGGCATCTGACTCTTGATTTTGGCGCAGGTCATGATCTCAGGGTCCTGAAATCAAGCCCCACATGAGGCTCTGTGCTCAGTGGGGAGTCTGCTTCTCCCTCTGCTGCACCCCTGCTCTCTCACTTTCTCTTTCTCTCTCAAATAAATAAATAAATAAATAAAATTAAAAAAAAAAAAAGAGATCATAGATGTAAAACCATTTCATAAACTGTAAAGAACAGGTAAAAATTTCAGGTATTATTATTGTTATTAAAATAATTCAGTGAAAAATAGCACACTGGTAATCTGAAAGGGACAAAGCATTTCCAAAGGTAAGTAGGGGAGGATATGACGTCTTGATTTAATGTCAAACTGCACAAAAGCCGCCTCTGCCCCTTCCAGTTTGCCAGGGAGCTGGACGGCAGCAGCCCTGCTCTGTCAGTAGGACTATCCCAACCTATAGGAACTCCTAGCTGGGCAAGGCCAAGGTTCAGCCTTGACCACAGAGTGGTTCAGAATCCTGTGGAAGTCAGTGGCAGGATGGGGGTGGAGGTGGGGCAAGCTTTGAGAAGGTTGTGCTATTTTAGTGCAGGAAGGGATACAGTCATCAATGCCCAGCCCCCCCCCCATTTTACAGATAAAGAAACTGAGGTTCAGAGAAGGGTAGAGTCGGGTCAAAACTCCCAGCAGTCTTCAGTGAGAGTCCTGGTTGACCCAGTGAAGGTCAGTCAGGGCAGCACTAAGTCACCACACAGAGCTTCGGGCTCCAGGGAGGTGGTGGTGTTGGGTCAGGAGCTCAACTGCCTCTTGCTCCAGACATCCTGTCTCAGTCTGCAGAGAAAAAGAGGCTCTCGGCCTCCCAGAATAGCGAAAGGCAAACACACTTGGTTAAGAAGAGCCCTTGAGAAAGAGACGTGAGTGAAGAAGAAAACTCACACACCTTTCTCTGAATCTTACCTTTAACCCACTGTCTGGACTCCAGTGGCTTTAAAAGTCCGAGAGCCAAAGCCTTGAATGGCCTCTTAGAGCTCTGGGAGCCCTGCTCAGGGGGAGAAAAACTGGTCTCATGTCTTCCAGGAGGAGCCACCTGGGCCCCACAGACAAAAGATTGTCAGAAAGGTCAGGCTTCTTTCTGACAAGGCAGCAAAAACAAACCCTGGCACTTTCAAAGGTCATGAGCCTCAGGGGAATTAGGTAGGGGGTAGGGGGTAGGGGGCCAGCAAAGTCTTTGGAGGGGAGCAGTAGCCAGAAGGAATGGTCCAGGAGGGAGGAAGATTGTTCTCAGAACCATTGCATTCAATTTAGTAAGTACTAACTAGCGTGTGTGCCGGCTGCTTGGGGAGGGGGACACAGGATACATTGGGCCTCGGCTGTCAAGGAGCTTGCTGGGGGAATAAAGCTCTCACACAAGTCAGAAGAGACAAAAGGGGCGCCTGGGTGGCACAGCGGTTAAGCGTCTGCCTTCGGCTCAGGGCGTGATCCCCGCGTTGGGATCGAGCCCCACATCAGGCTCCTCCGCTATGAGCCTGCTTCTTCCTCTCCCACTCCCCCTGCTTGTGTTCCCTCTCTCGCTGGCTGTCTCTATCTCTGTCAAATAAATAAATAAAATCTTTAAAAAAAAAAAAAAGAAGAAGAGACAAAAGGCAGAAGCTGTGTTTAGGCCAAAGAGAAAATACTACAGAAAGAATGAGATAAATCAGCGTGGATTCATAGGGTTCCGAAGAGCTTCGTGGAGTAGGGAAATCTTTGCGTAAGCCTAGCTGCTTTCCTTGGTGAGTGGATTGGAGAGGGAGCATGTCAGAGTGGCGAAGGGCTTCCACATTACTGGTTAACTATGGCTGGCTTTAGAATGATTCCTTGAGGAAAGGGGTTGCAAAATCATTTAGTTCTAAAGAGGACCCAAGGGGCGCCTGGGTGGCTCAGTCGTTAAATGTCTGCCTTCAGCTCAGGTCATGATCCAAGGGTCCTGGGATCGAGCCCCGCATTGGGCTCCCTGCTGAGCGGGAACTCTGCTTCTCCCTCTCCCACTCCGCCTGTTTGTGTTCCCTCTCTTGCTGTATCTCTCTCTGTCAAATAAATAAAAATATTAAAAAAAAAAAAAAAGAGGACCCAAGAACCCTGGGCCCAGTCAGCCTTGCATAACGTAGGATTGCATGGAGGTTACCCCTGTAGGCTCTGGCTTTAGGCTTGGCTTTGAATCCCATCCCTGGAGCCCTTAGTATGTGGCATTGCCATTAACCTCTCCAAGCCTCAGTCTCCTCATCTGTAAAATGAGGATGAGAATAATACAGGGGTGTGGTAAGGACCACATGAGGCGGGTCTTAACCCCTGGCCGGCCCCTCTGCCCATGGCAGCCACTGTGTTCTGGGTTGTTGCCAAGGCCCAGGGCTGCATGGTGGACTCTCTTGTCTGATGGTTTCCTAGGTCTGATCATCTGAAAGGGATAAAGCATTTTCCACAGGTAAGCAGGGAGAATCTGACTGCTTGGTTTAATGTCAAACTGCATAAAGGCTCTCATTCTGCAGTTTGCTCGGGTGCTGATGGCAGCAACATGGTCCTGTTTGAGAGCCAGGGTCCTTTCTTCCCTCAGGTACCCTTCAGAGAGGTGGCCCTCTTAGTGAGGGGAGGGTGTGGGAGGTGGGGGAGTGCGAGAGGAGGAGATCCAGGGCCTGTGGGAGACTTGAGGCTCTGAGAGCATTCTGTGGCCCCACAGGCGTCCTGCAAAGAGCCCCGCAGACAGTAAGGAAGCCCACCGGGTTCTGGAAGGAGCTCCACGCACCTCGCTAGGAGACTCATGTTTCTGGACCCTAGTCTCCTCATCTATAAAGTGAAGAGCTTAAATTAGACCAGTGACTCCCCTTTGTGTGAAGAGGAGAAGGTCTTCAGTTAAAGTATGGGGTTCCTGCATTCCGAGGCTCACCGATCATTGCCTATGGACGCAATAAATAATTCATCTCGCGTGTAGCTCCTGGGCTATTTTTCAAACACACAGAGATGCTGCTATCATTTTAAAAAATGCATATGTAAAGGAATATTGCATACACTGTTGCTTTTTATCAGCATGCAGGTTTTTTTTTTTTTTAGATTTATTTATTTATTTGACAGAGAGAGAACAGCCAGGGAGAGAACAGCCAGTGAGAGAGGGAACACAAACAGGGGGAGCGGGAGAGAGAGAAGTAGCCTCCCTGCTGAGCAGGGAGCCCGATGCGGGGCTTGATTCCAGGACCCTGGGATCGTGACCTGAGCTGAAGGCAGACGCTTAATGACTGAGCCACCCAGGCGCCCCAGCATGCAGTTTTTCATTCAGGGTTACTAAAGGTACAATTACGATTACTTGGAGGAATCCAAAAGTGTTTTAGAAGTTTTAAAGAGGGACAAGCTTGACAAGTTTGGCTCCTAATGGATCAGGTGAAGGACACACTCAACCTTCCCTGGACCACGGCTCTTCATTCCAGCCGGACAAACGAGGCCTCTCCTTCTAACCTCAATCCTCTCGAACAAATAGCAGCTGCTAGAACAGGTGCTCCGTGTAAGCAAAGACAACATGGAAGAAAGAGGGACAAGTAAGCAAGTCGTGTCCTTTAAGAAGAGAAAGACAACCTTTATAAGAAAATCTGGGAAATCCTCAGGATTCTATCAGCTTGAAGGGCTTTTGTAAAAAAGTGACCTGTCACTTCCCTGTATTTGTCACTGTTTTCCACTGCACACATGTTTGCAGCACATGGGAAGTGGGAGGGGTTGGAATGTCCTCCAAATTCCCCTGACACCCAGTTCCCACCTTTATCCTCTAGAAAAATGCACCGTTTTGTTTTGTTTAACTTCAGGAGGTCAGAGACCTTTTAAGAATGTGATAAAGGTTACAGACCCTCATTCCAGAAAAAAAGGTAGCCACACCTACACATGCATATGTAATTTTTACTCACAACTCCTGCATTCACCACGAACCTCCTGGGGCACTTATAGACTTCAGATCAGGAAATGCTGCTCTAGTGTGGGTTGCTTTCAATAAGTTTAATTTTACCTTCTCTTACTGTTCTGCAGATCGAAGCTCTAAAAGTCTCACTGGACTTTTAACGGGACTGCTGAGTGTCCCGCTTCCCAGCTCCTATTATAGGCTCCTTAGACTCGGGAAGACTGGTTCAGAAAAAGGCTGCATGCTCTAAGGCAGAGCATTGCACATGTAGACCTCATCTCAATGCTAGCTCCCCTGGGGAGCTGGGATAAGGTGAATGCAACCACAAAAGGGGCTTAGGAACGACACCAAGATCAAGAAGAGTCGAGAATTCCTCCTGACAGTGCCGTTTTTACAAGTGTCTCTCCAGAACTCGGACCTGCAGACTTGTAGTCCTGGAAATGGAAAGCTGCTCTTATCTCGGGGAAGGATTTCCCAGCTTCCACTTCTCCTGCCCCCTGTCCATGTGCAACTGTCCTTCCACCTTCAGATCCTGTGTGTAGACGCCTTGTCTGAGGGCTCATTCTCCTGCTGAGGCCACCTGCCCACCCTGCTCAGTCCTGTGAGTCCCTGAATGAAGAAGCCAAAATCAAGGAAGATTTTTCCATCCCTATAACACATCATTCTGATTCTGAAAGTTCAGTGGTTTTTAAACAACTGGAGCCCAAGCTCAGCTGGCCCAAGATCATCCATCCTTAGCCTTAGTTTGCATCTAACACTTGCTCTGGGTGGACTAAGAGGGCAATACGTCTGGAGGTGCTCATGGGGGAAAAGCAAAAGGTCCACCAGTGAGAGTCCAGGCTGCCAGGCTTGGCTAGGATACCACAATTTACACCAGGCAAGGGAGATAAATTCCCCAAATACCAGGATGTTGGGCAATATTTCAAAGAATGAAATTCATTGCTATTACAGCCCTTCCTCTACCTGCCACCTTGAACTCTGTGTCCTGTCCTTTTCCTCTACAATGTATTATGCAAATGATCCATTGTTCTCTATAATCTTACCCTGCTGGGTTCAGTTCTATCTCAGCCTTCTAGGACTCCAAACCTATTGCTGTCTAACTATCTTCTCAGCTTGTGTGAAGGTATGAACACTTCAGAGGAAGATGGGCAGAGGAAGGCACTACACATTCAAATCCTTCCACTTAATTATTTTATCCTTTGATTTTAAAAGTTAATTTATCCAATAAATATTTATGGACCTCTAATTAGGTTAGGACATGGAGGATATGGGAGAATGTATCTAATTAGGATATGGAGGATATGAGGGACCATACAGATGTTCCAGGAACATAAAGAAGTACTAGGATACCAGGTACTGGGATATGGGAAATATAAGAATGAATGAGATTTGGATTCTGATTTCAAAGAACTTGCTGTCTAGTAGAGGAAATAAGACTCATAAATAAGCCACAATACATGGAGGTATATATATACTAAGCCCTAGCTTAGTAACTATCACATAGTTATTGACATTTAAGCTGGACATTGAAGAATGGGTATGAGTTGGAGAGATGAACCAAGGAAAAGGCATTCTTGGGAGCAATACTGGTGGACCTACATGCAGAAGAGCAAATAGTTCTATTTGGCAAGAATGTAGTGAAGGGAAGTAGAAAGAGCGAAGGCTGGAAAGCCAGGATACACTTGGCCATTGGAAGACCTTGCATGTCAGGCTTAAAAGTAGGTTGGGATTTTAGGGGCATCACCAAAGTTTTCTAAGTGGGGGAGTTCATGATGATCGTAGCTATACCTCAGAAAGATTAATTTGGGGGGTGTTTGGGTGCCTTCGTTGGTTAAGCGTCCAACTCTTGATTTCGGCTCAGGTCATGCTATCAGGGTTGTGAGATCGAGCCCTGCATCGGGCCTCTTCTCGGGGTCCACACTGAGAGTGGAGTCTGCTTAAGCTTCTCTCTTTCCCTCTCCTTCTGCCCCCCTCTCCCTCTCTAAAAAAAAAGGAAAGAGAGAGAGAAAGGAAGAAAGGAAGAAAGAAAGAAAGGAAGGAAGGAAGGAAGGATGCAAGGAAGGAAGGAAGGAAGAAAGAAAGAAAAGATTAATTTGGTATTTCTGTGGAGGCTAGATAGGGGGAAAAGTGAATAAAAAAAAGGGCTGGGCGGTGGCAGTGGGAAGCACCATTTAGAGGAGAAGACCTCTGGTTAACTGAGCCAAAAGTGACCTTGATCTCTGTTTTCACTGGCACTCACTGTCTGGAATTTTCGAGGGGACGGATATAGTGTAGTTGTTAGGAGCCAACTCTGGGGTCCAACAAACCTAGGCTTGAGTTATAGCTTTGTTTCAAATCAACTTCTCAGAGCTTTATCCATGATACATCAAATGGGAATAATTACATCTAGATTTGTTATAAAGATTAAATGTGATAACATCTAAAACATTATTAGCATAGAAGCAAATGGTAAGCAATTAAGAAATGGTTGATTTGATAATCATTATCCTTTGACTCGTGTTGTAGACACACGTGTGTATAGAGCTAGAATCATCTCCTTCCTGAGATTATCAGCTGCTGGAGGCCGGGAAACCAGTTTTGTGGTGTGCGCCCTCAGTGCTCACATAGCTTCTGGTACCAGCTAGGCCATCGATGACTCGAAGGAAATAGATAACATGATAGACCAGAACAGGAGTGAGATTTTCATTAAACATCAGAGAATCTGTCCCCTTGAATGAGGACGGATATTTTTGCGCTCCAAGTGCCCCTGCTCTCAGATGCAATCGCTCTAACTCGGCAGATCCGGTAAGAAATCCTTAGGTTGGCCGGAGGCTTGTAGATTTGAAGATGCCATGTGTCTGTCCTCAACACAGGACATTCTCAGTTCTAGGCAATGCTGGGGACTTCCTGGTCTTGGTAAACACTAACCATTAACCTTCTGGGCCTGCTTCTAATGGACCTCCATGCACACCGTAAGGAGGTCTTCAGATAAAGCCCACCTAGCACCTAGCCACCTGCCTCAGTGGTACTGTTGGTCTAGGCCTGCAGGCAGTGGGGGCTGAGAGGTCCTACGTGGAAGTATGCGGACCCTGGACTCCTCGCTCTTTTCCCGGCTCTGTTGCCCAGAACTAAGAAACCCGGGGCAATCTCTTCTCTCTGCCGCAGGGCCCGTTCACTGAGGCGTCCCTGAATCCTGATTGACAACTCACCGCCTGTGTGTGCCGCCTCGCTCCAAAGGCAGCCGTGGGCTAAGTGCTGCAGGGGCTGAGGAGGGAGGAGACAAGGCTCCTGGCTTCAAAGAGTTGCCCGCTCGTTGAGCAGCAAAGGTAAAACATGGGAAAACCATGGCAGCGTGGTTAAGAGCGGAAACAGGGGAGTCAGGGTGCCTGGTTCAAATAATAGCATTTCCCTTATAGGAGTATATTAAGGGTCAAATAGTTCATGTAGACTTCTTGGCACAGTACTGGCACAGAGCAAGTATTCCCAAAATGGTTTATTATTATTATTATTATTATTAATTTAAATAAAAGCAACAGACCTGAAAAGGAACATGGCAATAGGGGATTTTCCAGGCCATTCTCTTAGAGTTTAACCTTGATAAAAGAAGATCCTGTCCTTTTCTTTTATAGATTTCCGCAACATCCACTCCTAGAGCCACTCCTAGAGCCTTGCAATCGAACAGGTGCTCAAATATTTGAGGCTAATATAATTAACCACATTTCTACTTTCCACTACAAGGAAACATGACAGTGAGAGCTGGGCAGTCAGGGAAGGCTTCAGGAAGGAGGTGAGATTCAGGTGGACTGTAACAGATTGGGTAGGCTTTGGATGGACAAAGCAGAGTAAAGAGGACTTTGATTATATAAGCCTATAATGGGTTGGGGGTTCTAGAGAGGCAGGGAAGACGCCACACGCACACTAAGGAGGACACCAGTGTGTCCAGAACCTGGGCTCTGAGGGTGGGGCTAGGCTCACAGGGGGAGCCAGAATCCCCTGGGGGCAGATTTGGAGCCTAGTGGCAGGAGCTCATCAGCTGCTCAAGGGACCCTTGCCAAATCCAAGTCCTGTCTGTCCTTCCAGCTTCTCTTTCACACCCTGTGCCAGGAGGAGGCCTTGGGGCGTGAAGACGTCCAAAGACAGGCCAGGCACTGAGACAGCGAGCTACAGTCCAGAGAGCGAGGCTGTGGAGGTCTGCATGATCCTGACACAGCTTTCTTCCATCCCCAGGCACAGCTGACCAACCGCTCTGCAGGGAGAGTGACCATGGTCCCCGAGCCTCTGACAGGCTTCCGTGTCACAACATTTTCCACAAGGGACAGCAGGGTGCAGATTTTTTCCCTTTGTGTATATTCTCTGAGAAACTCTGAGGAGTCTCTTCCGCTCGCTCCCAGAGGGTAGGAGCCAGATCTTTCAGTGCTCAGAATGGCACTTACAGTGGGTGTTTGCACACAATGGACGTTCTTCCTGTCCAGAGTGCAGAATGAGCAACGTGACAGTTATGGGCACTTCCTCATTTTACAGCCGGGGAGAGGAAAAAGCCCATCATCTCAGGAATGCTTCTATGATACACGCCAGTCCCTAGCCTACGCACTTTGCACTTAACGCTCACCATAATCCTAGGAGGCCGATCCTGTTATTAAGGAACTTGCCCAAGTTCGCATCACTAGTAAGCAGGTCCTACAACCAGTAAGGTGGGATTCGAGCCTAGGCAGTCTGGCTCCATTGGCCACCATGCTGTTACCTGGATGAGGCAGTGTGGGTCTGATAAAGGGGAAAGTAGGAACACAAGCCAGGAATCCTGTCTTCGAAATAGGTCCACCAAAATCTAGATGATGAGAATGAGAACTTGACTCCCTGCCGTCCCAAATCCTCACCTCAGTTCCTATCCTCCGGTAACTCCAAGATTGAGTGAAATTTTACCAAACTGCTCCCCGTTCCTTCCTCAGGAGACTGAGAATGCACTGGGGGCCACCTGCCTGTAAGGCAACATTTTTTTTCCCATTTTTTTCTTCCGTTTTACAGAAAATGGTAAACATCTGAAAATTGAGTTTCTGAAAGAAAGCGACTGAAGAAAGAAAGAAAGAAAGAAAGAAAGAAAGAAAAAGAAAGAGAAAAGAAAGAGACATAATTATAGCCAGAGTGGGCCAGTGCTTTCTACAAGCAGAGCAGCTTCTTCTAAGCTGCAATGTGACTCTTAATCTCAGGGTTGTGAGTTCGAGGTGCATGGTAGAGTTCCTAAATAAATAAATAAATAAATAAAATATAGCCTGCAAAACACAAATCCCCAAAGCACACAGCCTTCCCACCCTATCGGCCTTCCCCTCTCAGGCTGGTATGTGCACCTTGGGCTGCAGGCTTCCCTCTGAGAGGCGCCAGCTGAACCATGTCCCCTCCCGGGGAAGACAGGGAGAAGGAAGGGGGTCAGCTTTCTGCTTAATATTCTGGAGGGGAAACAGCTGCTTCTTAAATGTGTGCAGGGGTCAAGGGTATATTTGAAAACATTATAAAATGCCTTCGACTGTTGAATAAGGAAGGGGTTGAGCCCTTCCCTAGAAGGGAAGAAGGAAAGGCAAAGTACAGAGGGCTTGTGGGGAGGACTCAGCAACAGCCCGTCCCAGGCTTGGGACCAGGGTCCTGCCCGCTCATTTTCTATTTCTAACCCGATGCCAGGCGCTTGAGTCTGTCCTCCACCTAGCAGTTGGGAGACGGCCGTGGGTATGTATATAACAGGATGCTCTCTGGACAAAAGTTCTAAAAGAAAACCAAAGCGGAAGCCTAGCCTTCACGCCCCCGCTGGACAGTCTCTTATGACCCCTGGGGAATGTTCTGGACAAGTGTGGGCATCTGCAAATTCACTCACCTGAGAGTTGCGTCTACCTCCTGCTGCCTGGGACTAGAAGCGGGGAAGTGCAGAGACTCTCCTTGCCTGTGCGTTTGTTTTTTAATCACAGTGATCCACAATCCCTTCTCCTGTTCCTCACCCCACTTTCAGTTAGGGGAAAAAAGAAGGTGAAAAACAGAACACCGAAGCACAAAGGTTTTGAGAAATCCTATAGTCCTGGAAGGCTGGAATTAGGTATAAAGAGAGTAGAAATCCAGATTTCTGCAACATCTGTTGGGGATGCTGAGCTCACTATTCGGCATTTATTTATTTATTTAAATATTTTATTTATTTATTAGAGAGAGAGAGCATGCAGGGGCAGGGGCAGAGGGAGAGGGAGAAGCAGACTCCCTGCTGAGCCCAACCAGGACCCTGGGATCTTGACCCAAGCCAAAGGCAGAGGCTTAACTGACTGAGCCACCCAGGCGCCCACTATAGGCCCTTTAAAATGAGGGGAGATTTTTCACCACTTCAAAATTATGCCAGAAAGGTGTGCAGATGAGAAAGTAACTAGATTGTGAGAAAGCCCAAAATCTTTGGTAAGCATGCTCAAGTTTGGGGAAGGTCAGCTGAAATAGCAATTTGGGGGGGGAATACTAGCTGGGAATTGGCTGCAGAATTACCCATAGATTGAAGGGACGCTGGGGGTGAGGAGGAGGAAGTTTGTACTTAGGCTCAGGCTATGGAAAAGGAGTCAGTAAAGCCAGGAGTTCTGTGTGCACAGGGTTTAAAGTCCTAACCAGCTCCAGGGTGTCCAAGGCATGACCAGTAAGTAGAATCAGAGATTCCATTCAGCAAAAGCAGACAGGAAAACAAATCCTTTTTTTTGTTTGTTTGTTTGTCCTGGTTGAAAACCACACACAGTAGCCATCTGAAGAAATTCCAGTGTCTGGAGTGTTCAGACAGGGGAGGGAGGATAAAAATGCAGCCAACCTCTGACCACAAGGGAAATCAGCCTAATGGCCCCTCATATGCCATTGTCTAGCACTGAGCTCTGGAATGTTCACGGGGTGTCCTTGCATATCCCATGATTCTAGCCCATGAAACACTTCCTGTTTACCCTCTCTTTTCCTGTGACCCCCAAAATGTCAAGTGGCAGGGCTCAACATTCTTGTCTGGGACCGAGCGGCTTGGACCACTTGTGTGCATCACAGGTCATCTTTGGCTGCTGTGGGAGAGCACTGAATGAAGAGAAAGTGCTAGGTCCTGCTGAGCATCTAGGGGAATGGAGGTGGGGCGAAAGCTCTAAAGGGCAACTGCAGTCATCCCCAGTTTGTGTACCTTTTCAACACAAATTCTAGTTGATCCGCTAATAGCTTTAGAAAACTTGACCTTTTGTAAAAATGAGGAAACTAAAATTACAGCCCTGCCCACAACTTGGTAGCTTTGGAAACATAGCACCACAGCGAGGCAATCTGGGGAGAGAGCCAAACCAAACCCGAACCAAGAGTGGAAATTTTAGGCCATTAACGCGAAAGATTAGTGGGTCTACTTGAACTTGGGCAAGATCTTATAGGATTTTTAGATCCAGTGCATTTTCTAATAGTGGATTTCATTTAACAAGGGTTCTGAAACACACCTCAATCTGACAATGGACTTAGGGCAAAGATCTACTTTTCTTTCCAGTGAAGTCTTATGATGACTGAATCAATTCCTCTTCTCTAAAAACCTATCCCACACCCCTTCCTGGTACCTAAAACAGTACCACCACCCTTTATTTTAAAATTAATCATGTCATTTAAGAACTTTTAAGGGTATCCTATTGTCTTACTAAATCAAGGGCACAGTCTTCTGCCTGGTTATTTAAAAATCCTACATAATTTAGCCCCACCCCACCTATCCACTAGTGCTCTCCCACACACACCCTCTGATCTAGTTGGGCTGGCCTTCTCACTGTCCCCAGATAGCTTATTCATTCCTGCCTTCGTTTTAATACCCAGTATTCTTCCCTTTCAACCTCTGAATCTGACTTTACTCTTCCTCTTTAAATATCCTGGAAAGACCCCATGCCTGGAGATTTTGCCAACTATTTCCTTTTTCATCTTTCCCATCTCTAGGTGGTTGTCCATTTATATACATGCTTATATGTATATTTTGCCTCCCCAATTACATTGGAAGCCACATTGGATATAAATTTTATGTTACAGTGTCCCACATAAATTGTGCTCAATGAATAACTGTTGATTAATAGCAATTCTTCTTCCATGAGTTAAAAGCTGAATGAACACAAGAATCAGTCTCATTCCCATCACGTGGAATTTCAAGACAGCATAACTTGCAAGCATATTTGGGTCCTCTAAGTTTGATAACACAGGGAAGAAATGTAAAGAATGGTTGTGCCTAAGATAGCAAGGGATGGGTTCAAAATAGAATAAAATGCTTGCTCAACACTGACAATTTGAATGCTAGTCTGAAAATTGGGCACCTCCAGAATGTTGTATTCTTCCTAGCATTCAAATCCAGGGCACCATTACATTAATTAATTAATTCTTTTGCATTTAAGACTTTTCCTCCTTATTCCTTCCTTGATGGAGTGGGTACAAGGATAAGAAAGAGTTTGGAAGAAACCATATACTTCTTAAAATGGAATAGAGCAGACATATAGACCAATGGAATCAAGTCAGAAACAATAAGCCAGAAATAATTATTAAGTAGGTAATGACCTAACCCAACTTACTTTAAAAAGATCACTCTTGGGATGCCTGGGTGGCTCAGTAGGTTAAGCATCTGCCTTTGGCTCGGGTCATGATCTTGGGGTCCTGGGATCAGCCCCCTGTCAAGCTCCCTGCTCAGGGGAGAGAAGCTGGGCCTGTTCCTCCCTCTCCCCCTTCCTCATGCTCTCTCTCAAATAAATAAATGAATAAATCTTTAAAAACAAACAAACAATCACATTGAAATACCACTTCTCACCCGTTAGGTTGACTATTATTTTTTAAAAAAAGAAACAAAAAATATCAATGAGGTTGTGGAGAAATTGGAAATCTCATGAGAATTGAAGGCTGGTAAGAATGTAAAATGATGCAGCCGCTATGGAAAACAGTATGGTGATTCTTCAAAAGTTAAACATAGAGTTACCATATGATCCAGCAATTCCAGGCCTAGGTATATACCAAAATAATTGAAAGCAGGGACTGAAACGCCAATATTCATAGTATTCAATGTTCACAAGAACCAAAGGTGAGAGGCAACCCATTTGTCCGTCAACAGATGAGTGGATAAACAAAATGTGGTATATACATACAAAGGAATATTAGTCAGCCTTAAAAAGGAAGGAACTTCTGACACATGCTACAACATGGATGAGCCTTGAAGACTAAGTGAGATAAGCCAGTCATAAAAGGACAAACATCGTATGATGCTACTTATACAAGATACCTAGAACAGGCAAATTCATAGAGATAGAAAGTAGAATGATGGTTGCCAGGAACTGGGGGTAGAGGACTTGGGAAGTTATTATTTAATGGGTATAGAATTTCTGTTTGGGATGATGAAAACATTCTGGAAATAGACAGTAGTGATGGTTGTACAATATTATGAATGTATTCAATGCCACTGAATTGTACACTTAAATGTGGTTAAAATGGTAACTTTCATGGCACAGATATTTTACCACAATAATTTTTAAAAAGAAAGAAATAGCATCTGAATCCAACCATGAGGAAATAATCAGATAAACCCAAATTGTGAGTCATTCAGCAGCACCTGGCTGGCTCAGTGGGTAAAGCATGCCCCTCCCGATCTTGGAGTTGTAAGTTCGAGTCCCGAGTTGGGTGTAGAGATTACTTAAAAAAAAAAAAAACAAAAAACTTTACACATGAAAAGATGTTCAACATCACTCATTGTCAGGAAAATACAAATCAAAACCATGATGAGATACCATCTCACACCTGTCAGAATGGCTAAAATCAACAACAACACAAGAAACAACAGGTGTTGGTGAGAATGCAGAGAAAGGTGAACCCTCCCACACTGTTGGTGGAAATGCAGGCACTCTGGAAAACAGTATGGAGGTTCTGCAAAAAGTTAAAAATAGAACTACCCTACGACCTAGCAATTGCACTAGCAGGTATTTACTCAAAGGACAAAAAAATACAAATTCAAAGGGGTACATGCGCCCTGATGTTTATAGCAACATTATCAACAATGTTGGAAATGATGGAAAGAGCCCAAATGATGGAAAGAGCCCAAATGTCCATAATCTGATAAAGGGATAAACAAGATGTGGAATGTATGCACACACACACACACAAACACACAGTGGAATATTACTCAGCCATCAAAATGAATGATATCTTGTTATTTGCAACACCATGATGGAGCTAGAATGTAATATGCTGAGCGAGATAGGTCAGTCAGAGAAAGACAAATACCATATGATTTCACTCATATGTGAAATTTAAGAAACAAAACTGATGAACATATGGGGGGGGGAAGAAAAAAGAGAGAGGGAAACAAACCATAAGAGACTCTTAACAACCGAGAACAAACTGAGGGTTTATGGAGGGAGGTGGGTGGGGGATGGGCTTCATGAGTGATGGGTAGAAGGCATCTATTGTGAGGAGCACTTGTGTTGTATGTAAGTGATGAAACACTGAATTCTGCTCCTGAAACCAATATTGCACAGTATGCTAACTAATTACAATTTAAATAAAAAATTTGAAAAGAAAACAAAACAAATTGTGGGTCATTCTACAGAACGACTCAGCTACACTCTTCAAAAACATCAAGATGATGAGAGGACAAAAAAAGAGAGTAGGGTGCTGTCACAGATTAAAGACGTCCAATGCAATGACTAATCTTTGATTGTATAAGAGCTCTAGAGGGCATTGTTGTGTGGCAGTTGGGAAGAGTGAATATAAACGGTATATGAATGTGAAATTTCTTCAGAGTGATAATTACATTGGGGTTAGGTGGGAGAATACCCTTCTTGGAAGATATAGGCTGAAGTATTTAGGGATGATGTCTGCAACTTCCTTTCTAATGGGGAAGAGGGTGCATCTATAGAAAGAGATAAAGTAAACATAGCAAAATTGATGAATGTAGGGGAAGAGTTTGCAAGTATTCATTGTTCTAGTCTTTCTACTTTTTTTAATTGGAAAATAAAATATTACAGGAAAAATATAGTCTAGTCGTGTTGGTTCCCAAATGATCAGGAAAACCTTGACTTCCTGTGAACCTGGGAGCAAAATGTTGATCTGTTTGCCACATTGGATCATCTGTTTTGCTGAACTGACTCCCCAGGGTTGCCGGAAGAAGCTGCCATGGAGCATTTGGGAGGTGAGACTAGATGCTCCTGACCACAGCAACTCTTGACCGGGCCTCTATTCCCTTCCCAGGCTGCTTCTCTGCCCTCCCAAGCACACAGCATCTGTGCTGTCTGCCTTGACTGTTTCAGGATCAACTGTGTTGTGTTCTTGTATGTATCAGGGTTTTAAGTCCCCAAAGGCCAGGCCATGTCTCACTTGTCTTTTCTTTTTTTCTAGTAGGCTCCACACCTGGTGTGGAGCACAATGCAAGACTTGAACTCATGACCCTGAGATCAAGACCTGAGCTGAGATCAAGAGTTGGATGCTTAACAGACTGAGCCACGCAGATGCCCTGTCTCACTTTTCTTATAACTCTCCCTCATCCAGCATCCCCAACCCCATGCTTTGTACAGAGCCAAATACATAGTAAGTGCCTAATAAATATTTTTCTATTAATTGACTATTGACTCTCCCATCAATATGGACAGAAAGGCAAGCATGGAAGTACAGGTGGTCAAGGATAGAGTCAAAATGTTTATCCCAACCAAGGTCTTAAGATATGCCGGGTAGGGCCTTGCAGAAGGAATATCAAGTGTGGGCTTTGACACAATCTAATTCTCTGTGGCAACCAGGTGTTACTGGTTTAGGTAGTGATTAGTGCTTAGGGGTGGGGTGAAAGAAATACTGCCTTGGCTAAAGCTTATGAATACCTAAGCACAGAATGTCCCTAACTAGGCCCCATGGGGCAACTGCTCTCACAACCCTGTGAATTCTTCCCAAGGAAGCAGAGCCAAACAAAGGACTGAGGATCTCAAGAAAGGGAGTTCTCAGGGCACCTGCATGGCTCAGTCGGTTAAGCATCTGACTCTTCATCTCAGCCTTGATCTCAAGGTCATGAGTTCAAGCCCCCATTGGGCTTCACACCAGGTGTGGCGCCTACTTTAAAAAAAAAAAAAAGGCGTTCTCATTTGGTTTCCTTGAGCAGAGTCGCTGTGCCTTAAAGATATCTGCACCACTTGGGATTCAAGGAGAACGGCATGAGCCTCTTCCAGAGACGGGAGGTGAGAGCAAACCTCGGCACTACTCTAGGGAGGCGCTGCCCACATGCCCAGCGCGTTGCAAGGGAACACGTAGGCCTGCCGCATTCCACCTCCAGCTGAGACACAGGTGTGCTGCTGTGTTGCGGCTTGTTAAGGGAGTGTAGACTTGTCTTTCTTGTCTTGAGTCATTTTTCAATGAGGCTGGAAGAACTGAGAACTAATGGGTGAATTTCCTCTCTATCCCGTCAAAGCTGCCCAGGAGGCAGGCTCTAGGCTCCATTGTCCTATACAATGTATTGTTATTTCCTATTAAATCACGAACATTGACACTTAGTTTTGAATTCCATTTAATATTTTATTACATACCCTCTTGTATTGGCCTGTGATTATTTTATCTAAGTCCCAAACTTCCCCACCAGCTTCTTGGAGAACTATGGTCTACGTTACTTCACCACCTACGCTTCCTCCCACATCTTGTACTGTACACAGTAAACATGATACACAAAATATATGGGACTGTGTAAAGAATCCACTCTATAGCTATATTATATAATACCACACAGCAGTTAAAAAGAACGAAGCGGATCTACAAATTCTGACATGGAGAGATTGCTAATTCATATTCTTGTGTCAAAAAGAGAAAAGTACAGTATGAAACCCGTTATGCAGAAGGGACTAATAGAAGAAACAAGGGTTTGGTCCATGTATCTGTTTATTTCCTTCCTTGTATATACCCTAGTCACAAACATTATTATAACTAGTGGACTAGAATTCAGTAATTTCCTTTGCAAAAAGAACTGTTGTTAACGTTAAGTAATAAGGCAGTTAACATGGGACTTGCTGCAATAATGTCACATTTATAGCATTGACATGGAGCACACATTATCCTTAGCGCTCTAAGCGTGTTAATAGTCCTATAAGGACCTGAGGCACAGAGAGGTTAAGTAATTTGCCTTAGGTTAGACAGCACACCGAGGAAGTGGAAGACCCAGGATTCAAACCCAAACAGTCCAGCTCCAGGGCCTGATTCTTAACCACTATGCTAAAGGTGTGCAATCAATGGCCCCTTTCCCCACCAGTCTTCTACCTTCTCTGCGTTTCTACATCTTTGGTAAGCCTCAAGGATGGCACTCAGATCACTGTGTGAGAATTAACTGGAAAGAAAAAAATCCTGTTCCCCACCTTAACCTATGGCCTCATCTATGGATTTGAAGCTTAGAGGTACCTATAAGGAGCTACTGATGCCCTCTGGAAACTATGTGTGGGCTGTTACTGAGAGATCATGACCATTTGCCATGTCTGTATTTAGTCATACGATATACATAGATTTCCTCGGCAAGTGCCTGCTGAGAACGGTGGTAGTCCCAGCTGTGGATCGTAACAGGTGGAACCTCCCCCATAGGCAAGGCTGATGACAGTCCAGGTGTAATGAATCTTTCCTGATGGAAGGTGGGGTGTGGATAACTTTTCGAGGATCGTAGGTAGGCATATTTTACCTTCGCAAAGCCCTGAGGCATTCTGGCGGATGCTACCTGAAAGCAAATTAGGAAGCTTTGCTCCAGGCCCAGGTCCCCAGTAGTGTGTTGGAGCTTAGCGCTGTTTCAGATTAAATCAGCATGCTTCAAATTTGCCAGCTATTATCACAGCAATATGTATCCCCAGTTCACACACGGAATGTTTGCTCTCTGGCAGCCAAATGCACTTGGCACTGGCAGTGATGATCTCATAAAGCCGGAAAGCTGAGCAGTTAGTCAGATGATTAACATGTTATTGAGAGGGAGGAGTTGAGCCTCACTTAATGAAAATATCTGGGTATTGCAGAATCAGGAGTTTCCAAACTTGGGGGCTGCTTAGGAACCCTCACATCCAAAGTCCTTATTTTCCAAATGTGGAAGCTGAAGCTTTACAAAAGGGTAGATAGCAGGGTTTCTGGCCTGAGAAAAGTTAAAATGTATTTCTTCTAGTACAACACACCCTGGAGAAACAGCCCTGCTCAGGGCTCAGACCTCCCTTTTCATGGCTCCGGGACCTTCAGTGCTCAACTACAGTCAGTAACTCATCCTCCCTTTTTAATGGTATTCCTTATTTTCAAATGACCTGTTTGTATCGTGTTTACTCATAAGTAAAAAAAAAAAAAAAAAAAAAACACCCCCCCCCTNCCCCCTGCTCCACTGCCGCAGACTTTTTCCAATTTCAGTACCAGAGGAATGGAAGGCTGTAGGTTGGAAACGGGAGTGAGAAGTGATCTTCATAAATTGTTTGCATGCCCTGTGCCTAGGAATCTTCCGATATAGGTCCTCCAGGTGGGCTTCAGGCTTCTCTCTCATGTAATTGTTTACCATCTGGAGTTATTTGACAATTTGCTTGTGCTATCTTAAAATACTAAACACCAGCCCTTGCCTTACTGATGTCTTATCAAAACAAAAATCCTGTCTTCCATGTATAATGGTCTCTGGCTTTCAAAGTTACTTCTCAAACAGTCCTACCCTCTTGCTGAGAGGGAGTTGTTCTGAGGACATGAGATGTGTCTACTCTAGGGGGGACACAAGGAGGATAGGACCTGAGAGATTATTGTCCTTCGCAAGCACTCAGCACGAGAAGGTGAATGTATTGAGTTGCTCCCGGTGTCTCACTTTCTCCTGCTCAAGACTGGTTTGGTTTATGCTTGATTTACAGGTGAGTTCCAACTGGAGAGGCTTTGGACAAATGCTTGTTCTTTCTCGGCAGGATGAAGGGGAGAGGACCGGGTATGCGCAAGGGAGTAGGAATGTGCCCTAAGCCAGGATGCCTCTCACGGAAGTCAGGAAAGAATTCCAGATCACTAGTTTTGATTAGATCTCTGTGCTAAACAAACAGGCTCTCGGGAAATCTTTTCTAATATCGCCCCAGAGCTAGGTTATTTCCTAGTCTGGCCCCCAAACGTATTTTTGAAGACAATGTGGCTTTAGGGCAGAATTTAGCTGCTCACCATGTCTTCAACATGCTCCTGGCAAAGGCCTAACCGGAGAGCATGACAGGGGAAAGTGCCCAGCGATGGAGTCCGATGGAGTCCGCCGAGGATGGGAATCCCCGCTGAACTACTAGCTAGCTGCGACCTTCACCAAATTAACCTCTCTGAACTATAAGCTTTTTCATCTGTAAATTGGGGTTAATGATAACTACAAAAGTGCTCTGAAATATAAAAATAAATATGTAAAGCGCCTGCCTGATATAAAGTGCTCAGAAAATGGTAGCTATTATTATTAATAACATAAGGGAAGCCTAGGGGAAACTCAGCAGGAAACCGAGAACTGCAGGCGAAGAAGGAACCGAAATAGCCCGGACCAGGCTCCACCCACCGCGATCGAGTGCGCTCGCGGAGGGGGAGAAGCAGGAAGAGGCCCTCGGCCCTCCCCGGACCCGAAGCTAGCCGGACCGTCAGGACCGGAGCCGGAGGCCGGGCCGAGTGGCGGTGGGCAGGGGGGTGTTTTGCTTCAGCAAAGGGTGAGGACGGCCCTCGGCCTTCTGCGAGGGAAGGAAGAGGGGCAGCCACGTAACAAAAGCTCAAGGCCACCCCCCCCCCAAGCAGGCACCGGGGCCGGACGGGGAAGCGAGCCCTTCGGCCGGCTTCCCCCTCCTCCGCCGGCGCGGCGGGAGTCAGCTGACCTGCGGTCGCCGCCGCGAACCCGGCCCGGCCCGGCCCCGCGCACAGCTCGCCCGCTGGTGGGGGTGTGGGGGGTCGGCGCGGCGCTAGCCTCCCCCGCGGCCAATCAGCGGCCGCCTGGCCTCGCGGCCTCTTCAGCCCCCCCACCGCGGCAGGTTTGGGCGGGGGGACGGTGCGCGCTCCCGGGGCTGTCTTCGCGGACGCGCTCTCCTCCTTATGAAAGGAACAGTCACCTTCCCCGGGCGGCCTCTGCCAGTGAGCGCACCTCTTAAGGGCAGGCCGGCCGCCCGAGGCTCGCCGTGGCCACACTGTGCCGGCTCTGTTCGGGAGCTTTCAGAGCATCCACCGAGGGCTGCCCCCAAACCCTGCGTCTTTTCTTCCCTCCCAAACCAGTCCACCTGTGATCCCAACTGACCCCGTCCCCTCCAGCTGCTCGCCGACTCCTCTGTTGGGCGACGGAACTCTGCCTGTCCCGGACCTTAGCTCCCAGGAGGGGAAAGGAGGGTGGTATTTGGCTCCGGCCCTCAATGCGCCCCGGGGCCACACGGGAGAAGGAACACTTGATCCCGCCCCTACTATGTGCCTGCTGCTTGACTTTTGTCCTCTCGCCTAATTCTTAAAATCTTACCCCCCTGTAAAGGGAGTATCATTATCCTAGTTCTGGAAACGAGGAAACCAAGTTTCTGAGAGACAGAGAATTGTACAACTACTGAAGGGCCGGTTTGCAACGAAGCCGTGGTTTTTTCTACGTGACTGGGCTTCAAGTAGTGTCTAGACCCAAACCCCCATGGGTTCCCTTGTTTGGGGGAGTGAACAGCAAGGGCCGTAGATATTCCCCAAAGCAAAGTTATGGGCTTTTCCAGGCCCTTTTATACTGTAGGTTCAATCAGTCCACTGTGAGACCACCAGTCGACTCCCCTTTCAGGTCTTAGATTGGAGAGCACTTTCCTTGCCCCCATAGCTGACCTGCTGCCCCTTCCAGCACCCTTATATCCCTTTTTTGGTAGTCCTTATGACGCCGCCTGTCGCAGTTTCCTTAGCTATCTCCCTCTGTAGATGGAGGGAAGCTGAGTGTAGGAAAGAGGTCTTGACTGTAATCTCAGCGTTTGGCTGAAATGCAGGGCCTGGTCCAGCTCCCAGGATGCAAGTATGGTGCAGGGGCTCCATTTGAAAAGCACTGAACTCGAATTTGGAGGTTAAAAGAAGGGAAACTGGAGACAACTATAGAAAATGGACCTTTAAGAAGCACAACAGTAACAACAATGGCCAGCATGTATTGTTTATTATGTAGCAGGCATCGTTCTAAGGGCTGTAGTCCACTGCTCCCCAAACAAATGTGCATTCCAGTCACCTGGGGATCTTGTCATCTGCAGGATTCTGATCAGTACATCTGGGCTGGGGCCTGAGATTCTGCATTTCTAACCAGCGCCCCTGTGATGGTGTATGAATCACACTTTGTATAGCAAGGCTTTGATGTGTTAATTGATTTTACCCTCTTAAAAGCATTATGAGGTAGGTTTCACTCGTCCTATTTTATACACAAGGAAGCTGAGAGGTTAAGCACTTACGAACTAAGGTCAAATAAACAAACTGCAGGGCAATGAGGGAGGGGGAATGGTGTGAGTAGGTACAGCTGTGGAAGAAGAACCAATTCTAAGCCAAGGAAACAGTATTTACAGAAGCCTGGCATACAGGGCAAGTGGCCAGGGGCTGCGGCAAGGGCTGTTTCACTTATTAGGCACCATGTGTTCAGTACTCAGGAGCTTTCCAAAGGCCCCAAATACTTGAGACCTGGAAAAAATGTATTGGCACCTACATGCGAAAACTGAACATTTAAATGAGTCATTTCATCATTCAAATCATTAAAAACCCTTTCAAAATTTTTACGTTAAAACATTCATATTTAGTGAACGATAGGGCAATTTTTTAATACGTTTGATGAAAATGGAGTAGGGCCTTCCAAGCCTAGGGCCTACTAAGGACAAGATAGGCCCTGGCTGGGGTGCCTGGGTGGCACAGCAGTTAAGTGTCTGCCTTCGGCTCAGGGCGTGCGTTATGGGATGGAGCCCCACATCAGGCTCCTCCGCTATGAGCCTGCTTCTTCCTCTCCCACTCCCCCTGCTTGTGTTCCCTCTCTCGCTGGCTGTCTCTATCTCTGTTGAATAAATAAATAAAATCTTAAAAAAAAAAAAAAAAGATAGGCCCTGGCCACACTGGGTTTGGATGTAATCCTGAAGGCAGCTGGGAACCACTGATAGAAGCAGGAAAATGTTCTCTGTGGCTACAGTGAAGAGAACGGATTGGAGGGAGGCCAGACTGGAGGGCCAGTGGCTGGAGACCAGATAGGCGTTTATAGATTTCCAGACTGCAAGACAATCTCTCCTTGGTGCCAAGATTAGCATAAAATGATAGCTTTATACAACCCAATTATTGTTTGATTCCTCCAGCCCCTATCTGACTCAGCATTCCAGATTTACTTAAGATTTGGGGACAAGGGTTTTGCCAAAACCTTTCTCATTAAGGCTGGTGTCATTACAGTCTAGGGGAGGTGTGTTTAAGAGCACACACTTGAATCAGACAGCCACGAGCGTGAACCTCAGCTCTGCCACTCGCTAGCTGTGTGACTTTGCATAAGTGATTTAACTTCTCTGAGCCTCAGATTCCTTACTGGGCATAATACGTTCCTCATGGAATTCAAACTATATATACAGTGCCTCCCACAGAATAGGTACTTTGAAACAAGAGGCAGATGTTATCACAGATGTCCCATTATCCTGAGACCTGGCTGGGTTTTCTTTAGGAGGGAACAGAGGATAGGGTAAATAATTTCATCTTTTCACCCATTTTCTGTGATAGATATCATTAAGCCCATTTTGCAGATAAGGAAACTGGGGCTCAGAGATTAGATAGCTCAGTGAACTAGGGGCAGAAAGTGGGAAACCTGCAAGAGCTGAAATTTTGTTTTTTATTTCTTTGTGCGCACACTCTCCAGCCATCAACATCTGCTGCTTCCACCAGTCTCTGACCGGTCCAGAACCCATTTCCCTTAGTCATGGCACAAATCCATCATGATGGCCAAAGCCACACACCACTGACTACTCACCTCGGGCTCCACCATTGCCCTTCCTCCCCAACCTTCCCTAACCTCCCTGCTACCTTGGCCCCCCAGCACTCCCGGCATCCCCCCCCCCAATTTTACAGCTTCTGGATTGCCCTTATTAAAGAGACAGCTTGTCTCTTTGAGAATCGGACAGAACTGCCCTAGACTGGGATGCCTTCCAGAGTACCTCCCTTTAAAGGGAGTAGATAAGTAGGTCACATCAGGATGGTAGGGGAGGAGGCCGACTTCTAATGGGAAGGAGGAAAAGTACTGCAGATCACGTGGAGAATGGAAAACAAAATAACAGGGCTGCTCTCTGTCTCTCTCTACCTCTCCATCTCACAGTCTCAGCAGCAGCCCCCTGCTGGCCACTACTACTGGGAAAAGCATGTGGGGACCCCACAGGCCATACTGAACTCTTGGGGTTTGGGGCAGCATTGGAAACTAGTGAGCAGAAACTGGAAACTGAATCTCACCCTTAGTTCCCCTCCGTCCCACCCTGCCTCCTCTTCAGGTACCCCCACAACCACTGGGATACGTTTCCCTTCTATATGGAGAGCAGAGATTTCAGCTGGGACAGAGGATCTGGAGCTCCTGTCCAATTCCTGCTCCTCAAGGGTCTGAAAGCACCCAGCTCTGCAGCTTGGAGCTTCCACGGGGCTGGGAAGGCACCGGCTTTGCAGGGATTGCTGGGAGCAACCTGGGATCCAGTTCCCAGAGATTCTGCTGTGGCAACCAGGACAAGCCCCGGGCCTTGCAGGGTACTGTTCCCCACTCCCAACCCAAACCCTGTAGAAGGCAGTTCACGACAAGGCATGCGGATGAGCACTAAATGACATAGACGGCTGTGAAAACTGGGGACAGAGCCAGGGCCCGGCATTAAAGGTCCGACCTGCCAGCCCCGCCCTGCCCTACCCTCCCTGGGCCGAAGCCCTGTTTGAATCCTAACACGGGGCGGTCACATTTCTAGGAAACAGCCGCTGAAGGCGGGGTGGGGTGGGAGGTCGTGGCCGCTCGAATGACACCAGCCCAGCTGTGTACAGATGAGGACTGAAAATGGGTATCTAGCCTGAAGTCTCCCTGGACTCTGTGCCTGGGAGACAAGGCAAGCTCACACCCACAAAGCCCAAGGCCGGATTCTTGCACCTGGGGGTAGACAGTCCCAGTTCCCCATGGGGCTTTGGAAATGGAGTTCACCTCCGCAGAGGCGCGGGGTCTTCCGTTCCCTTGGCGCGGAGTCTGGTGGACTTCCAGCTCCGAGGCTCACCGCTTTAGGATTCGGGCCAGCCTTTGTGTCAAGCCGCTCCAGACACCTGGCGGCTGCCCCCTGCCCTGCTTCCTCCCATCCCAAGGCGGTATTCCTGTGCTCTCTTTGCTCCACCCCTGCAGGACGGGAGTACTTCCCCACCTCCACCCCAGGTGTCCGTACCCTGGGGGAAAGTCCTACCCTTGCCCACATTTGCTCTTCTCTCTCTGTGTGAGGCAGGGCCAGGGTGACAGGATGGAGACATCCTGGACGGTTCATCTCCTGAGGCTTGTCTAATACGTGCTTTCCCAGGCTGGAGTCTCTCATCAGAGTGGGTAGAAATCCCCACAAGTGTGCGGCAGGGAAGTCATAGCAGTGACAGGGTGGCGGTGCCCCCATACTGAAACAAGAGACTTAGATCCTTTGTGCTCTTAGAAAGTGACAGGTAGCTCCTCGTGCCTGGCATCTGATCCAGCATCCCAGGCATCCCTGCCTGATCCTGCTCCCTGCCTTACTCCAGGTCGGGTGCAAGTGCTACTCCCCAGCTTATCTAGGATTACCTGGGAGGAAGGAGGCCAGGCTTGGAGCCTCCATCCCAACCCCCCAGACCAGTCAGCAATGTATCTGGGCAGTGGATCTGAAACTTGAGTGCCTCAAAATTACCAAGGGACTGGTTAAAATACAGATTGCTGGGCCCCAGTCCCCAGGGTTTCTAATTTAGTAGGTCTTGTGTAGGAACTGAGAATTTGCGTTTCTAACCAGTTGCCAAGTGATGGGATACTGCTGCTTTAGCGACCACATCTGAAAACCACTGAGGGTGATGGGCATTGAGGAGGGCATGTGATGTGATGAGCACTGGCTGCTATAAGGAACTGATGAATTACTGAACACTACCTCTGAAACTAATGATGTACTCTAGGTTGTCCAATTGAATTTAAATTAAAAAAAATTTCAAGAATTCAAAAAAAAAAAGAAAGAAAGAAAAAAAGAAAGAAAAGAAAACCACTGAGCTAGAGTATAGCAAATGGAAAACTTAGGTTTGAGTCCTCGCGGTGCCACTTTCTTGCTCTTCAATCTTGTACTTGACCTTTCTGAGCTTCATTTCCTCTTCCACTAAAGGTGGACTATGACCACTGGATGGTTGGGAGGGTTAGATTTCATCATGTATTCAGAAGAGACTTTCATTGTGCATGGCCAATTGAATTATGAATTAGTCAACAAATATAGTAAATGTTGAGTATTTCGTTGCCCATTGGATACTCTGCCCAATGTCATGGCTGACTTTGGGCAGATTGTATGTGAGGATTCTAGGACCTGGTTAAACATCACAACTCCAGACTCAGTTTTCTCTTCTATAAAACGAGGCCTTTGGTCTACTAGACTAATGGCCCCTCCAGGTCCCATATAGGAAGAAGCTCAACTCCGGGAGGGGCCTTAGGTCTTGGGAGGCATAGCCTCATTCCTTTTCCTTGCCCCCGCCCCTTTCCAGGCCCTCCACCTGCGAGCTCAGGTGCTTGTGCTGAGCAAAGAACATCAGTCATCAGAGTCACCGGTCAGCTCATCCTGGAGGAGAGTAACGTGGCCTTCACTGTCCATCGTGATTTTTATAATCATAATTCCCACTGTTATTCCTCCATTTACCTTAGAGCCTAGACAAATTGGACTACTCGTCCTTCCCCAAGCACTCGCTATGATGCCCTGCTTCTGGTCTTTGTTGTCGCTGTTCTCACTACAGGAATATCTTCTCCTGGTCAAAGTCCTATTCATCCTTCAAAGTTTAAGCAATGACTACCTCCTCCAAAAAGTCAACCCTAATCCCTCTATCATCTGTCTAGCTAGCCAGCTATCATTTTTGTATGTGTCTCTCCACTTAATACAAATGATTTTGTATGATAGAAGGACAAGTTACTGCAGTTGCCAGGTATAAGATCTAATTAAATCAGGATGCAACCACCTCACCCCCTCCTACTTGTGTCTGATGTTGTCCCTCTGAAGGGGCTGCGTAGAAACTCAGTGGTCTGCAAGTTTGTCCCTGGATTTCACATTCCTAAAGTCTGGTCTTGAAGCATACTGAAACATAAAAAACAAGAGTGGAGATACCCTGCAAAACTTTTAAAAAGAGGGATGGCCACTTACAAGGAGATGCCTACCTACACAGAAGACTAGTCAGCTGTTTATTTTCTATGGTAATCGGAGTCGGGAATAAATATATATGTGTGTATATATCTGCTCATATTCACAGATTTACTCATTTGCATATAGGCACATCTGCTTCTCTAATTTTCTTTTTTAAACTACAGGGTTTTTTTTCTATTCTAAATATATGCGTTGGTGAAAATGTGTAAAGGAAATAAAAAGTAAAAATAAAAGTAAAGTAAAAGAAGAAAGTAGTCATTCATAACCCAAAAACAACCAGTATTAACATTTTGGTGTATTTCTTGTGAATAGTTTTCCTGCACATATTTACTCTATATGATTTTTAAAGGAAATTGGGATAAAATGTTTATACATTTCTGTATTCTACTTTTTTGATTTACATATGATTAGCATTTTGGTATTCCTTTAAATATTATTCCCAAACACTGGAAAAAATTATTTCATGATTTCCACTTACAGAGGTACCAAAATTTATTTAATCATTCCCTCATTGTTGGATACTCCTTTTTGCTATAAACAATATTTCAGTGAAAATCCTGCCCATTCTAGAAGTGGGATAACTGGGTCAGTTTTCTTTTTTGAAGTTTCTATTTTTTAAAGTAATCTCTACACCCAAGGTGGGGCTCGAACTCACAACTCTGAGATTAAGAGTCGCATGCTCCACTGACTGAGCCAGCCAGGCACTCCATATTGGGTCATTTTTAAGTCTCTTGATATATACTACCAAACTGTTTTCTGGAATTTCCATTTGGAAACACTTCCAGAGTACTTTATTTACCACCCTCCTTCTACTCATAAGTAATATTTACCTCCATTTCCATTGCATTCTGTCTCTTGCTGTATTTAACCCTTTCTACTCTGAATTTGCATTCAGTGTGTACAAGTCTTTGTTCCCCTACTAAAAGACCATCTTTATGTGTCCCTCAACATCCAGCACAGGTGGAAGAAAGGGACCAGTAGTCTAAATCTACTTGGGTAAATCTGTAAGCAGGAGAAGAGCTCCATTTAGGGAAGGAGCAAGGAGAGTGGCTTGAACTTCATAGTTTTGGGATGGGGTTGCAACACTGGTTGAAGGGGAAGAAAGTGATTGTCCTCCACCCTTTATATATCCAGACTCTGGGAGTGGGGGAAAGATGGAAAGCTAGTCAAGTGTAGAGCCTGGAAGAGGAGCCACCTTATCTCCCTGGGAGGGCTGCCACTAAGGATAGGGAGAGGGCAGAAGCTTGGAGGCCACAGCCTCAGGGCGTGGAAGGAGAGGGACCACTACTAGCCATCGCAGTCTCACAGGTTTGGACCTTAGAAACACCTCCAACACTGATTATAGAGGCTTCAATTACTGTTTTTCGATTAGAGTTTCCCAAATGTCAGTTGTACCTTGTTTGCGATCTTATAATGAAAAGAAAGAGGCAATATGCGCGCACGCGCACACGCGCACACACACACACACACACACACACACACACACACACACTTGGGATTCGTATCATCCAGACCAGCCACATTTCTGAACAGTTAAGACAGATACAATTATTAAAACGTTCAGGGTGTGCCCGTGACATTCATAAGGTCTGAATAAGGTCTTAAAACCTATCATGCCACTTATTTTAGCCTCATCCTGAACAATAAAAATTTTGAAATCACAGTTTTGATGGATTCGTTACCTTTTTTGTAACACACACTAAAACTATAAAGATGGCCATTCCAATAAAAAATTCTCTTGGGGCGCCTGGGTGGCACAGCTGTTAAGCATCTGTCTTCGGCTCAGGGCGTGATCCCGGCGTTATGGGATCGAGCTCCACATCAGGCTCCTTCGCTATGAGCCTGCTTCTTCCTCTCCCACTCCCCCTGCTTGTGTTCCCTCTCTCGCTGGCTGTCTCTATCTCTGTCAAATAAATAAATAAATAAAATCTTAAAAAAAAATTCTCAGCCAGTGGTAATCCCAGGGAGGGGGAGGGGCAGGGGGAGAGGCAGGTGCAGAGGGAGAGGGGGAAGCAGACTTCCCACTGAGCAGGGAGCCCAACATGGGTCTCCATCTCAGGACCCCGGGATCATGACTTGACCGGAAGGCAGCCGCTCAACTGACTGAGCCATCCAGGTGCTCTGGCATCATAGTTTTTGGTGCCTCGTACAGTGTTGAAGCTCAATAAATATTTGTTCTTCCTTTGGTTTGGTTTGTTTTGGTAATGGGATAGTAATGAATAGGAATTAATCTACATACTGAACATAAATAAAGTCTCCAAGATCAGGATTATAAGGGAGAGATCGTTATTTACATGGTAAAGAGAGTTGCCCTGGTTTAAATACTGTGCCATCATATTTTGAGGTGTCCAGGGTGGAAAACAGTAAATCATTCACATACTTTCTAGCTGTCTTTCCTGGGGTAAATAATACATTTGCAAGTTTAAGAATTAGTTTTGGGGTTTCAAAACATAGTAACACTATTTAGCTCCTGCAGAATTCAACCCACCATAATGATCTCATGAAATACGAACACTTTTCCATACCCAGCAAGCACAGAGGGAAATAGTCATTGATTAGTAAATATCTGTTAATAGATGAAATGGCTGCAGTCAATATATCTTTACCATCCCTGCAAAACATTTCTCAGAAACAGAGGAACTAATATTTTCTCTGTATGTAATATTCTAGAGTCTTTATTTATGTATTTCTTCTGGATTTTCTGTGGTAGCTGCCATGCGAGGGGAGGGTACAGTCATACTACTAGGGGACAGGTACTTCCGCCTCTCCTTAATCCACACTTGCCTTCTCAGAAGACTGTGGTGACTGTTCCTGAAAAGGGTCCAAGACCTAATCAGATCCAGAGAGCTGGCCAGGAAGATGTGGAAACTCGTGGACGACCTTCTGGCCAACCAAAGAAATAAATGACCGAAGGACGGTGTGAATAACTGTAATAGGAGAAGAGAGAATAACTCTAGTAAAGAAGAGAAGGGCACCCTAACACTGTAGTTGCCTGCTAGAAATAGAGACACTTGTCAAGGCCTGGCCAGTAATTTTCTTCTCCTTAGTTCCACCTGCCTCTTTCTTTCTGAGCCGTTCTTTCAAACGTACAGTCCTTGGCCCATAACTCAGGATTGTTTAACTCATCAGTGCATAAGAAACTTGTTCTTCAGAGACTGAAAACAAGTAATACTGTTTCCTTAGCTACTAAGAATCCAATGGAGGCCAGAACTAGAGGAAATAAAAAGAAAATACATCCCAGCCGGGCGCCTGGGTGGTTCAGTCGGCTAAGTGTCTGACTTCAGCTCAGGTCACGATCTTGGGATTGTAGGGCGAGCCCATCATCAGTCTCCCCACTCAGTGGGGAGTCTGCTTCTCCCTCTCCCTTGGCCCCTCACCCTGCTCTTGCGCTCACGCTCTGTCTCTCTCAAATAAATAATAAATAAAATCTTTAAAAAAACAAAAAACAAAAACACCCCAGGGTCAGAAGACCCGGGTTGTGGTCCTGACTCTGTCAGGGTCTGATAGGGTAACCTTCTGCCTACTATTGTTCTCCTCTAACTCATGGTTTCCTTAAGTCATTTAGTTACACATATTTTCTGAGCAACTACTGTGTACCAAGCACTGTCCTGGGCACTAGGGATACAGCAATGGAAAACACAGAGGAGGTCCTGCTCTACTGGCAATTCTGTTCTGAGACTGATTAAATTGGATAAGTAATCAAGCAATGTAACTTCAGATAGTGAGCAGTGCTGGGGAAGAAATAAAACAAATGATAAAGACAAATTAGAAGGCGGGTTCTTCTACAGAGGGTGAAGGGAAGGTCTCCCTTCGGCAGTGACATTTGAGCTGAGATCCGAATGTACTAGAAGGAGCCAGCCAAGGGAAAGAGTATTCCAGGCAGAAGGACCAGCAAGCCCTGAGTTGGAACCGCGTTTGGGGCTATATGACAGTCAAGGCAACCGAGCCTGTGTTGCGGTTGTACTGGACCAATGGTTTTGACACAGCACTCCAGGGGATGCTAGGACTTCCCTGGTCGTGTCTCAGGGGTGGCGGGGCTGGGGGGCGGAGGCTCTGCTTCACCCCGCCCACCACACACCGCAGCTCCTTTTTCATCTGAAGCATACACCGGGGTGTTGTTGAAGCTTTTGCCTGAAGGACAGATGCCATGAGCAAAAGTCCTTGGTCTCAGAAGTCCTTCTCCACTCTGTAATTGTCCAACTCTATGAAACTTCACCATACAACCTCTATGATCCCTACAGAAGCGTTGACTTCATCCACTAGACAGAGTCAGGGAATGCCAGTTCCAGGGACCTGGCTCTCCTCTCACCAGAACAACCCATTCCCTTCCCCAGCAATGGATGGGAACCTCTGATGCCCTCCAAGCCTGTCCCAGGTAGCCGGGGACACACATCTCTCCCTCCTCCTAGCAGATTATATTGGCTTCCTTTTCTTGCCCTGGCCAAATAAGACACTCTGTCCTACACAGGAGCGCTTTGTGGAGAGAGCCGAGGAGTGGCTCCAGTTTTTTCCAACCTGTAAAATGCAAAGTTGGCCAGCTGCCTCTCTTCTTAACTCTAAAACTCATATCTTTCCCTGTCTCCAGAGAACTGTCCGGCAGCTCTCAAATAAGTCTCTACTGTCCTGGGGTTTGGAGGAAAGAGCTGTGCCGAATGTGAAATCATCTTCTGGTAACGCGAATCTAATTAGCTCTTTGACTGACAAGAGGAAGCAGAGGACAAGAGGGATTTAAACAATCCCTTTCTCACATACTTCAAAACAAGCAAAGAACCAGACAGGGAAACGGGAAGAGAATAAAGAGACAAAGCCTAGGGAACATGTGGAGAAGGGGGTGAGTAAGAAAGAAAGGGGGGTGAGGGGAGAATATCAAGTGACCAAAATATTAATCCTTCCTTCCTTCAACATTACCTCTGCTCCCCATCTCCACCCTCCTTGCTCTCTCCCAGAGAGAACTTACTTGGAGGTCGATGATTTCTCTTTCTGAGTCCATCTTGCTGCCCTCAAGTGCCTTCACACGCACTGGTGCTAACAGACTGCGTGGGCTACTCCAGGCTTTGCTGTCTGAGTCTCTACTGCTTTCTTTGGGTGGGAGAGAGCACACAGCTGGCAGGACAGACCTGCTATTCATCCACTGATGTGGGCTGCCTGTCCTGGCCTCAGCCCCTGCGGGAAGTGCACACATGCATACACTCGTGCACGTGTGCGCATGCGCAGGCATGTGCGCTCCAGGGGGTGGTATGGGGTACATGGATAGGTGACTTCTTGAGTTGGTAGTGACAGCATCGTTTTCTTTAGTGGCGCCAATGCCCCTCCAGCCCCAGAGGGGCCAGCCCAGGTCACTCAGCCTGCTTTGACTTAGTAGCTTTACTTACTGGCATTGAAACCCTGCGGATTTATCAAGGAAATTGAAAAACAGCCTGAGGATGCTGTCTGACTTCACGCTGGTGGAGCGGAATAAGGTCCCCAGTCACCAAGGGTGGGTGGACTCCAGCATATTCCTGAGACTGAAGCTTAGAGACTTCTTCCTCTTGTTCCCCTTATGCTTGAAAGTTTAAAAAAAATTGTACTTTACTTAACAGGCTCTGAAGCATAAGCCTTATTCTACAAAGTGAGTAAGCGATAAACTTTTATTGACAGGTTATTTGATGTCCTCATTTTCTCCCTTGATTGGACAGGAAGAGAACAGGAAAAAGTTATACCTTCAAATTCTGTTTATGCAAGTCGTTGCGTTTTTCCCTACTTTTAAAATAAAACTACCAGGAGTGAGTCTTTTTTTGGAAAGGTTTTCTTTCCCTTGTTTACCTTAGAGCCTAAAACTCTTCTGGCTGGTCCCTGAAGCTAGTTTTAGACACTAGCTTGTGTGCGTGTGGGCGTGGGTATGTCTGTGAGGGCCCGAGATGGGACAGTGTTAAATGGGAGTAATCCAATTCAGAGTTTCAAGGGAGCGAGGAGAGTAGCAGAGTCACAAGTTTACTCTCACCACACTTAAATGTGCTGCCCAAGGTGTGTGTGCGGGGGGCAATTCTTTGTTTCTATTAAATGATGTAACGTCCCCACCCTGCTAGACATGTGGTGAGTGGGAGGGTTGGTCAACGGGATGAGGATCACATTTCAGTCTAGTCTAATAAACACAGTTGGATTTAATTTAAAAGGTAAACAGTCCAATTTAGAAAGAATGCTCAGCCTTTCTAATTTCCACTCCTCTGCCCCAAAGGTGGCATCTAGGGTGTGTGGAAGAGGGGTATGGTTTATATATACTTGGAGGCGGTGGGGTGATGGCTCTTCAATGTACCCTGGGGCCTCTGCTAATTTCTGCTACAGAGCTGCTGGGTGGGGCTGGGCGGCCCCGGAGCTGGTGGCTGCTGGGGAGGGACTGGGCCTGTTCCTGGGCCTCCTGCTGCTGTGTGTGGCTGATGTCCATGGCCAGGATAACTCATGGTCCATTCACTCTCTGCTCTTCAGGACCCTGTGGGCTCCCTTGTTGACTTTGCCCTGTCTCAGCTCTCGTGGCGTTGTGGACCATCCTGAGACCTTCTATGGCTCATATGTGTTTCTGTCCCGGTGGCACCAGCTCAGTGGCCCACCCCCCAGGACGATCCCCTCTACACTCTCCTACCAGACCGTCGGCTGCAGGTCCTCTTCTGCGTTAGGTACGTGGAACGGAGAGCTGCCGACAGACACTGGACAGAGGCAAGCTCAATCCCATCTCTGGTAAGGAGTTTGCTTGGATGTGGCTGCTCCAGCTAGTGCCAGGGTAGCCTTTAAGGTGATCCCTTCCTGGACTCCACAAGAGGAGTGACAGATGGAGCCAACTCTCTTCTCCGCATTCCTTCAAAGATCTACGGGTAATAGCCATCTCTCCCATCCCCCAAAACTACACCATGTGCTAAGTGCCATCCTAAGCACTTGAACACACGCTCACTTACTTAGTTCCCGTAACGATTGTGCAAGATAGGTAATATTACTACCCCTGTTTTACAGATGAGGAAACAGAAGCACAAAGAGGTTAAGTTGCCTGAGGTTGAACTGAGATTCAAACCCAGGCAATCAGGATTCAGAGGCCATGCTCTTATCCATGATTTTGGCTCCGAAAAGAGTGATTGAGACACATGTCTGAATACCTGCTTTCTCTTTCTCTACTTCGGTTCTTCTCATAATTCCCATAATCTTGACTCAGAAAAGGCGGGCTTTGTCCTCTTTCTCTTCCTGTTTGGTTGGGACATGCCTTATATGGAACTCTATGATAATAACTCTAAGAGGAAATAAAGAAATTTAGAAAGTCCCCATTCTCAGCAAAACCTGACAAAATACAACAAAAATATCATCTTGCTGGAAAACCTCATTTTGGATGTCAGAAGCAAACTATCAACTCTTTCCTTCCCTTTGCATTCCCATTGTGACAATCCCAATCATCCCTTAGATAGTAGGGATGCATCTGGTTAAATAGGGAGTAAATCAGAGCAAGAAAACGCCAAACAGAAAAGCCAACAAACATATTCCCATCCCACCCCACCCCACCCCCAAATATCCTATTGATTTTAAAAGGAAACAGCTTGGGTTTGGTTTGGTAGGAGCTTTCCAGATTTGGACCTTTCCCTACCTCATAAGCATCATTTGGAAGTAAATTTGGATTTGGAAAGTGGTTTGTCTACTGTGACTCTGGACGAGGGGTCAGCAAACTTTTTCTGTAAAGGGCCAGCGAACAAATATTTTTTAGACTTGGAGGCCAAATGGTTTCTTTTTTCTTTTTTTTTTTTTTTTGGTCATAGGTTTATTTTGTCTGTTATTATTTTTTTTGTGCTGATTTTTTAAATGTTTTTTTATTATATTATGTTAGTCACCATACAGTACATCCCCGGTTTCCAATGTAAAGTTCGATGATTCATTAGTTGCGTATAACACCCAGTGCACCATGCAATACGTGCCCTCCTTACTACCCATCACCGGTCTATCCCATTCCCCCACCCCCCTCCCCTCTGAGGCTCCCAGTTTGTTTCTCAGAGTCCATAGTCTCTCATGCTTCATTCTCTCTTCTGATCACCCCCCTTTCTTTATCCCTTTCTTCCCCTACCGATCTTCCCAGTTCTTATGTTCCATAGATGAGAGAAACCATATGATAATTGTCTTTCTCTGCTTGACTTATTTCACTTAGCATTATCTCTTCCAGTGCCGTCCATGTTGCAGCAAATGTTGAGAACTCGTTCTTTCTGATAGCTGAGTAATATTCCATCGTATATATGGACCACAACTTCTTAATCCAGTCATCTGTTGAAGGGCATCTCGGCTCCTTCCACTATTTAGTTATTGTGGACAATGCTGCTATGAACATTGGGGTGCATAAGGCCCTTCTCTTCACTACGTCTGTATCTTTGGGGTAAACATCCAGTAGTGCAATGGCTGGGTCATAGGGTAGCTCAATTTTTAACTTTTTAAGGGACCTCCACACTGTTTTCCAGAGTGGCTGTACCAACTTGCATTCCCACCAACAATGTAGGAGGGATCCCCTTTCTCCACATCCTCTCCAACAATTGTTGTTTCTTGCCTTGTCTATCTTTGCCATTCTAACTGGCGTAAGGTGGTATCTCAGTGTGGTTTTGATTTGAATTTCCCTGATGGCTAATGATTTTGAACATTTTTTCATGTGTCTGTTAGCCATTTGTATGGCATCATTGGAAAAGTGTCTGTTCATATCTTCTGCCCATGTTATGATTTGTTTATTTGTTTCTCGTGTATTGAGTTTGAGAAGTTTTTTGTAGATCTCGGATACCAGTCTTTTATCTGTAGCATCATTGGTAAATATCTTCTCCCATTCCGTGGGCTGCCTCTTAGTTTTTTTGACTGTTTCCTTGGCTATGCGGCAGCTTTTTATCTTGATGAAGTCCCACAAGTTCATTTTATCTTTTGTTTCTCTTGCCTTTGAGGCCAAATGGTTTCTGTTGCAACTACTCGGCTCTGCTATTGTAGCATGAAAGCACCCATAGACAGGATATAAACAAATGAGTATGGCTGTGTTCCAATAAAGCTTTATTTACAAAAACAGATAGTGGACCAGATTTGGCCCCATGGGTCATAGTCTGCTGACTTCTGTTCTAGAATATAAACAGAAAGGGAATCTGGAGTTCAAATTATCACAACCACGTCCAGTCCCCCAGACCATGTCTTTTAAACCTGATTCCCACTTGAGAGGTCGCAGCTGGGCCAGTAACCGTAAGGATAATATGTTAAATACTAACTATGGGGATATAAAATCACAGAATGCATGCCCATGTGAGACACAAGCATGGAAAGTTAACCTTTGTTAAGTGTGCTCTGACATTTGGCTGTGATACTGAAACTCTCCCTACCTGGAGGTTATCCAATCTAGATAGGAAAGGTTTCTGTTTTTCTCTACTGCTAGGGTAACTTCTGCAGTGTGAAGCCCAAGGGACATTTTTAGGGAAACTGCCTCTTGGGGAGGATGTTTTTTAGAATATGCTTGAACCGATAGAGGCATAAACACTCAGAGCGACTCAGCAAGTAGTCACGGAATGTGTGGCTTACAATGAGACCCTAGGGGTGTCTTGCCAGGTAAGAGGAGCAAAGAGTTGCAGGGTACTGAAGATACGAGCAATAAGGAGATCCCTTAATGGTGAATACTGAGGAAAACCCCAGGGTGAAAACCAGGTGACATAGGTTCCTCTGTGTGTGCTGAGGTACTGTGTGTTCTTAGGCAAGTCACTTGACTTTTTTTTTCTACGTACAATAATGTATTTATTTTTTTAAAAATATTTTTTTAGGGGCACCTGGGTGGCTCAGTCGTTAAGCGTCTGCCTTCGGCTCAGGGCGTGATCCCAGAGTTCTGGGATCGAGCCCCACATCGGGCTCTTCCGGTGGGAGCCTACTTCTTCCCCTCCCACTCCCCCTGCTGTGTTCCCTCTCTCGCTGGCTGTCTCTCTCTCTGTCAAATAAATAAATAAAACCTTTAAAAAATAATATTTTTTTATTATATTATGTTAGTCACCATTATATTCTCCTTTGTGAAAAGTGAAGCTGTCAAAGAAGGTGAGTCCTAAGATGCCATCAGCTCTTAAAAGTCCGTTTCTAATGTGTGTTTCTATTAAACACTTCCTGCGTGACATTGTAACATCTCAGATCCAGGTCTGCACTTTGATATGTAAAAGTTAAGGATTGCTAATGGAATATTTACTAGTTCAAAAATTTTTGGGAAAAATGATCCCTATCTATTACCTCTGCTAGTGAGGCCAGGCAGGGCAGACATAGAACAGACAAGATACAGAAGTGAGAATAAAGGCATGCTTCAGAATATGCTTACAAACTCCTTTATGCCCATTTACATATTAATTCACCCACTCCCAGTCTCACTGCTCCAGGAACCCTAGGGCCAGAATGGATGGAAAGGGAAACTTTTGGGGCACCTACTGAGGGAGCCATCAGTTCAGGGATTGATGAGGGGTCCAGGTTGGCCAAACAGTAATTCAGAATTAGGTTGGGTGACTTTAACCCTGTCTACTGGAACTTTCTGCAATGACCAGTGTTAAAGAACATTTCCATCTCCACCGTTCGGCCCACCAGCCATCAACTATATGTAGGTATAGAGCACATGAAATGTGGTAGTGTGGCTGAAGATCTCAATTCTCCCTTTTATTTAATTTTAACGGATTTACATGTAAATAGCTAACAGCTACCCTATCGGACAGTGGAGCCCTAGGCCAACATTCAGTATATTTAACACATTGCTTAGCACTGGCCATCTCATATTGAACACTCCCATTCTGGCCACTCATCTCTTGATGGATGTTCATTAAGCAAAAGGCTGATTTGGCAGAAACAGGAACTCGAGGCACACAGCTCTCATGGGAATGCCCCACGAGCCCCGGGGATGCTCTTGGTTGTGCTGAGTAAAATTTCCCTTCATTCTTGTGCATTCAGGGCAGGGGGATTTTACCTGTGACTCACTCTTCGCTGAATGATTAAGAACGGAGCGTCTTCACGTTGGTGTGGAACACTTGCCGCCTCTCACCTCTGCGATGAAGTTGAAAGGTGCCTGGCACTCTCGGTGGCTTAAGGGAGGCTACTAGCTGATCTCGTCTTAGTAACAGGAGAGAGACACGCATGGTTTTCAAACTTTTTAAGCAAGGGAACCCTTTTTTTCATTTTTAAAAATGAAATCTTACGTAGAAGTTAATATAAAGCAGGTTAGGGGCCCCTGGGGGGCTCAGTCGGTTAAGCGTCCAGCTCTCGATTTCGGCTCAGGTCATGATCTCAGGGTTGTGCGATCAAGCATGCAGTCTGCCTAAGATTCTCTCTCCCTCTCCCTCTGCCCCTCCCCACCCCTAAAAGAAAAAAAAAAAGGCAGGTAAAAGTGAAGTTGCCCAGATCCTGGAGTCTTATTCACTTTTGTCCTGCCAACTATTTCTCGAGTTATCCCTTAAGGGACCTCTTGGGCACCACTGGTAGTCTTGGGCCGTTGGCATAGTTTATGAAGCCTCTAAAGGCCTTTGGGTGTGTTAGGGCTAGGCAATCATAAGTTACGTGAAACGACATATTTAAACAGTAAAAGAATAGGAAGAAGATTTAAAAAGCACAGTCACGATTATGGCCACTTATCCCAGCAGCAGATAGGATGCTGGCCCACAGGACCTTTTCAGTGAAGTCTGAGAGTCACTGTCTTGCCTTTTCCCAAAGAGCACAAAGTAATTTGGCTTAAGGGTGTGGGGAGGATGAAGGCTGGAAGGTGCCATGGGGGAAGGGGCTCAAGGACGGCACACACAGCTCTGCAGACCAGGGGAAGGGGTGAGGGCAGGAGGCCCAGGCGGCACAATGGTGGGATTCTGAGTGGTGTGAAAATTAGAGCTCAGGGACAGAACAAAGCCTCCGACATGGAGGTCTCAGTCCCACCCTTCATCTTACAGATGACAGAGGCAGCTTAGTGGTGAAGATGAAATTAGAGAAAGAGAAACTGAATTTCCTGGTTACCCTTTTAATCACAAGCGTGCATACATGTGAGTGTGTGAGTGTGTGTATGACAAGTAGCATGGGAATAGTGCTTAGAATTTCAAGGAACTCTGCCCATATTTGAATTCATTTAACCCTCACAATGATCCAGTTGTAATTTACAGTTGAGGAAACTAAAACCACAGTGACCTGCCCAGGATCGCTCAGCTACCACATGATGGAGGGAAAACTCAATTCAAGATTTCTTCTTTCCAATCCTTTCTTTTTCCTCCACATGGTACTACTTAACACCCACCCGCACCTCTGCCACACACACAGCTGTCCCAGTGCGAGGTACAATAGATGTCACACACGCACACGCGCGCACACACACACCCTACTGCTATTGCTCCGTGCCGCGGGGCTGAGCAGGTTGTTGAAGACAGAAACTCATCATCAACCCAAGCACAGACCTAGCTTTTACCCCCAGCCTTGCTATTTACTAGTTGTGTTCTGTTTTCAAATACAGACTTAATTTTATTGAGGAGTTTTAGGTTCACAGCAAAATTGAGGAGACAATACAGAGGGTTCCCAAACACCCCGAGCCCCTACACACGCAGTTTCCCCCACTATCAACACGGGGGCCCAGGACGGTACGTTTGTTATACTGCAGGAACCTACATGGACATGTCACCATCACCCCAAGTCCAGAGTGTGCATTAGGGTTTGCTCTATGGCTTTTGATGAGCTGTGTTTTTGAGCAAGTCCGTTGGCCTCCCCTCCCCCTGTAAAAATGGGGATCTTAGTATCTAATTTGTAAAGATCATGGCGAGGATGAAAATAAATCAGATCACAGATGTAAAGCGAACTTCTTGTCTGGCACAGAGTAAGAAGCACTCATTAAATGGAGCTACTATCGGGCGCCTGGCTGGCTCAGTCAGGAGAGCCTGCGACTCTTGATCTTGGAGTTGTGAGTTTGAGCCCCATGTTGGGTGGAGAGATTACTTAAAAATAAAATTCTTTTTAAAAAATGGAACTAATATTAAATTTCGTGTGAATATCATCATTGTCAGCCTGGCTGTATGACCCCTCTGAGTCCTTCTCTTGAGCTCCTTTATCCCAGTCCAGCATCTCTAATCTAGGCCTCACTCTGCCACGGGTGAGTTCTCGAGCTCCGTAGAAGGTATTCAGCTCTGGAGGTTTTCTGTGCTGCTGAGGGGAACTTAAATGCTAAGTTTGGTTCTTGGAGGAGGAAGGGTTAGGCCAGGTGGGGATAAAAGGCATGGCCGTTCCCGGAGGCCTAAGGTGGGTCGCAGAACAAGAAGGCTGTGACTGGGAGAAGTAGAAGGGGAAGAGAAAGTGCAGAAGGGAAAAATCAACTCAGCGTGCAGGGCGAGCTGTCGCTGGGGCTCCTGTGAGTGGGACAGGAGATCTTTTCAGCGGGGAGTTCGACAAAGAGATATTTAACCCCGTGAACTCCTGCACATTTAGACCCTCTTCTCCTCACACTGTTCACCTCTGGAAACCCCTACAGAGAGTAGCTGGGGGAAATCAAAGGGAGAAAACTGGCCGCCTCCTGTTTGCTTTGGGAACTAACAGCCCTACTGAAAAGATTTTGTGCTAAACGCTCTCGATGGCTCCTCTGACGACCAGTTCCTGCCCCTCCCCGCGCCCAGGCTTCTTACGTTTAGAGTCTGCACAACAGTGCTGATCTCACCATTTCCTACAGCACTAGACTGTAAGCCCTTTGAGAACCAGGATGGGGGTTGCTGCTTCCTAACCTCCGGTAGCAGGCAGCCCGTGCTGATGAGCATGGAGTGGGGACCCTGGGCTTGGGAGCAGGTGCCCCGGGCTTGGGAGCGGACCCTCTCTGCACAGTGTGCTTGCTGCTGGCTCCCAAAACCAAGCCAGATGCCCCAAGAGATTCTTGTTAGAAAAACACTGGGTAACTCAGACCCACGTCAGTGGGGCACAGAACTGGAAATGCAGTTTCCTGAGCCCTTGTCATAATGTGCTTTGCCATCCTCAGTGACTCATTTCCTATCTGTTACCTTGGTTTCACTCATCTGCAAAATGGGGAGAACAGCTTTCTAAAGGAACACGTATTCACTTTTTCTCTGATTAAAGAAGTAGTGTGTGTTCATTATGAAAAAGGCAGAATACACAGAAGAATAAAGGATGAAATAAAAAGAAGCTGTAAAATCACCCAAAGATAAACGCTACGAACACTCTGCTTTACTGCTTTTCTAGCTCTTCTGTGTGCGTGCACACGCAGGTGCACGTGTGTGCGTGTTTTCATAATTTGCAGGGCCCATTGCAAAATGAAAATGTGGATCCCCTTGTTCAAAAGTTCTTACGAATTTTAAGGCGGCAACAGCTGAGCATTCAAGCCAGGTGCAGAGCCCTTCCAAGGACCAGGCGGGCAATTTGCTTTACATCCTGTCTGACTACAGTCGTACAACCATGAAGCTGGCTCGTTGTACTCTCTCCTCGAAATAGCAATCAAATCATTTACTGAGTGCGTTCCATGTGTCAGGTATTTTACTTGAATTAGTTCTAATTTAATTGCGCTTCCCTAAAAGTAATTCTTTCCCCACCCCCTCCATTTAGTAGAAAAGCCTCGCTGAATTTATACAGCTAGTAAGTAGCAGAGATCATACCCACACCTTGATCTTTCTGATTGCAAGCCCTTGCTTTCTCCAACTACAGTGCACGGCTTCCGGCACTAACGTAAATTAGTAAAAAAAATGTTAATAAAGTTGAGATTATAATATATAAAATCTTTCATTGCATCATTTTCCATTTTATATCATGAGTGCTTTTTTCTCTTCTGCGTCTTTGTCTATTTAGGCTAGTATAAGAAAACACCACAGACTGGGTAGCTTACAAACAACAGAAATGTATTGCTCACGGTTGTGGAGGCAGGAAGTCTGAGATCAGAGTGCCAGCAGGGTTGGGTGAGGGCCTTTCTTCTGGCGACAGAGTTCTCTTTGTTTCCTCGTGTGGCAGAAGGGGCTAGGGAGCTTTGTGCTAGTGAGCACTAATCCTATCCACAAGGGCTCCATCCTCATGAACTAATCCCCCCCCCAAGGCCCCATCTACCAATACCATCACCGTTGGGGGTTAGGATTTCAACATACGGATTTGGTGGGGGAAACAAACATTCAGATCATAGACTATGACATTAAATATAGAAGAAAAATGGTGGCTACTTGTGAGAAATAGTAAAGTTGCAGATGGCAAAGCACTGAGAATAATTCCAGCGCAAGATCGTACTAAATATAAAGCGTCAATGGGCCAAAGCAGGCGTGTGTGGCTACAGAGACTTAACCCATATCCCCTGTCTGATAAATGGCATACAAATACCTCACTCCCCCTGCTCTGAATGTCCCCCAATTTAAAGATGTCTTTGCGTATTTCAACCTCCCTCTTAGACACATACACTCACACACACACACTCAGACATCACTATAGGGAGTGTGCAATCACCCTCTCGTCCTCAACGATCACTGAGCTACATGTAAAAAGAGCCAGTTCTGAACTTACTATTAACAACCTTACCATGTGCCACTCCACATTCTGGGAAACGCACTTCATCTCACTAAGTCTCAGTAGCCGCATCTGTCACACGGAGCTGAAGAGCGACTTCAACAGTGTAATGAAGAGAGGGCATGGTAGGCAGGTCTTTCCTGGAGCCAGGGATTTCTAAGCCAAGAGCCAACCTTAAGTTACTGCAATTTAGAATTTCTTTGGAAGCCTTAATTCCTCAATGAAAACTTTAATCATGTGTGTGGTCCCTGGGATCAGGAACTGGGGAAGGAGTAAGACCTATCACTGTGCACACTTCCTCCCACATGTGGTTAAAAGGAAGACCGTGCGTGGGCCCCCTCTGAACTTGGCTGAGCCACCATTTTCCTTCCTCACTCCATTCTGGTCCTCACTCCATCACCAGTACTTTCCCTCAACAGTCCTCGGTCAAAGCATCTGGCCACTTCCTCACCCGATCCTAGATAAGCCTGCAGTTTTCTAGCACTTTCGAATTTACTCTGAAAAGCTTACAGATAGGAAAGACCCTTAAAATTTCTGCCTTTGATGTCTCCCCCCACTTGAGGTGAACGCCTACGTGAAAAGCTGAGAATCCTTGTAATCACAGAGGGTTACATTTTGGTTTTGGTTCTCA